>NW_011967139.1:290808-364589 GCF_000949405.1 Vollenhovia emeryi
TTATTTTATTTCTTAATTCTCGACTGGCTTATATATCTGCTGTTGGATTAACAATATTGGTCTAATGTATCAGTTTCAGGCCAGTATTCTTATTACATTGTTAAATATTGGCCAATGCGCTTCCAATACGTATCTAATATTATATAATTATTATCGTGCAATATTTACGTTTATTCCATAGCCAATATTGGCTTTACGTTGAGCAATATCGGCCAGTGCACTGTGCTACTAGGGAGTATTGTTGTTGAATTTTTAGACAACAGATATTGACATTCTGACAACGTGCTATTGTCAACGCGGTATTAATTTAGTATCTACGCGAAGGCGAGTTAGAAGGTATTTTTATCTGCTATGAAACAATTTTTACGACAATATAACATAGTAACGGGATATAATTAACGGCGTGAAATCAGTTCTTTTCGCAATTGCGTAATCTGTGTATACCGCATTTTATAAAGTGGCGCGATATCGTGTATCTCTTCACATTATAATAATCTAAACCGTTTACAATTAACAGGTCTTATTGTAAGTTAGTTGCAGTGCATCTCGACTACTACGACGGCTCAATATAATTCATTTAATGTCCGGAACGATGCTATTAAGGTCGAGAACCAGATGCGAAAACTGATTATTTTGTGATTCAATCGTGATCGTCTTAAAAACAGTGTAAGAATTCCTCAATTTATATTCTTTTTAAGTGACTGAGTAACAATATTTCTTTGTGTGTGAAATTAAAAAATGACAAAACATTATAAATACGCTTTGATTTCGTTAACTATCAGTTAATTTATTAACTTTATTAATTTCATACTTCTCTCGTACAATTGAATTTATTTTAATTTCTAAAATATTGACTATGTTAATCGACTGAAAATTTATATTCTTATTATACCAGAATGAAAAAATCATATCTGATTCGTATAATAAGCTCGTATAACAAGCTATTGTAGACTTCATATTAGAGGCTCTCATGTTAAAGTTTAATTTACAGATTGAGAGTCGCTCGATCGCAATAAGATATCTCGCGTCATTAAAAAAATACGAAAATCGCCGAGAGAGTATATAATCTATTTCCACAATTTCAATATTCTGAACACTTATTGTTATTTATTACACAGAGGAAACATTTATTAATCACACGCCATCATGTTGCAGCTTAGGGTCAGAAAACGTATTAAAATTCCAACACTACATATTTCCACGAGTAAGGATGCTTCTTCTGACGGTGGGCTTGTTTGTGAAATGAAAATTCGTCCCCTGCTGCGACCGTCGGGATTTCTCGACCCTTTGTGGTTACAACTTGATTCGCAGGCCCTCATATTAAGACATCGAGCAGCCTGCAGCATCCAACGTGGAATATTCTTATGGGGATCGCTTTCACATGACCAACCGCATCACAATGCGACTCGCATATGCGACATATGCCGGTGTTGTTGAAACGAGAGATCAGAATTACGCGGCTGTATGGCAAGGGAGCAAGGGGCGGATAAAGAGGAAGCCAGGCAAGAAGAAGGGCGACGAGGGGACAGGCACGGAGATAAAGCGACTGACCCTCGCTCCCTCAATGACCTGTCGCTGATATCGTTCGACTAAATTCACCGACGTGCCTCCTCGGTCAGTCGAACGCGTGCACCAACGCCTCCGTGGTCGGCTACGAACCATACCGCTCGTCTACGTTCGTTGATAAGCATTACACACCCTTGGCGGACGGTCAGGAAAGCTGTCGGTGCTAGTAGAGGACAAAGCGTGTCGCAAACTCGTCAAATTGATTGTAAAATTTAATTAATTGATATGTCAATCCGTCGACAGTCCGTCAGCGAATGGTGAGAAGTTTCCGCCGCAGGAGCTACGACGGGAAACTCTTGAAGAAGATCCTGAGGAATTTACGATTCGATTACGCGAATTATAATATTCGTGATAGCGGCTGCATTGACAACGTCCGTACCCTAACGTAAATAAAAGTCGGAGCGTAAGGCAAGTGTAAGTAGAGACTGACGGAAAAGTAAATGAAACTCCTAGGAAGCGTAAATTGAAACAGCGGAGCGTAAAAGAAGCGTTAGCTTCTTAAACTGCTTCTTTTACATTCCGCTGTTTCAGTTAAACTTCCGTCATTCTTTACTGACGTTTGCTTACGCTCCGATTTTTATTTTCGCCAGGGTAGGGCCAAGTGTTAAATGACCTATTGGTGCGTTTTCTCGAGAGGAAGCGCCAAGGGATAAACATGTGGTGCGACACGCGATCGGAAATGGGAGTGTACGGGACGGTCCTCTTGGTGGTGTGCTGCTTCCTGTGCTCTCCATGTGCGGGCGAGGAGCCAAAGGCGAGCAACGCCTCGTCGTCTCCGATAGGTACGACATTCGTGTCGGCAGATGTGATTCTGTCATATCGATTCCCACTCGACGACGTCTGTATATTTTCGAAAATCGTTTGGATGCGGCGCAATCGCATCGAACACATCGCGCTTTTCCCGGCTGGTCTTTATTTCCCCCGAGATATGAGTAAATACAGTCAAATTGCACGGAGAGAATTTCCTCTTAAAATTTACCCTGAAAATCGTGTAATCGTGGGACAACATAGCATTTTGAAGAACTTTATGAGAGTTTTTTGAAAGTTTGCTATACACTTTACTAGGCAAGAATAAAAAAACTGTGATAAAATTCTTTGAAATAGTGTGTTGTCCCACGATTACAACATCTTCAGGATAAATTTTAAAAGAAAATTCCGTGTGGATATCGTTGTAGACGGAGAAGACTACAATTTTCTTGATTATTCGCCCTGTCGGACTCTCTATAAATGATTATTTGACAAATAATTTAAATACGCTTCAATAAAATTATCATGTAGACAAATGACTGTAATTTTTTAATTATTTTTCACTGATTTTGAATTTTCTAGAAATTGTTTAAACGTCATTTATTGTTAGTATCTTGAGTTAAAAATTAAATTATTTTTACTGTAGACTGTAGAGAATAAAAAAGTGACTGACGCTACTTGTTTCGTCAGAACTACGTTATTTCTCGTGTAAATATTTCTTACGCAATATAACGTACGGTTCAAGGGGCAGCCATAACATAGATCGTTGCGAGATAGAGTTAATTATTTCACTTGCAAATCTCAATAATTAATTCTCCTAAGCTTTATGTCTATTGAAAAATGTTCGACGTCGATAATTTTGTGAAAATTAAAATCTCGCGAAATTGAATTTATATCGTTATTTTTCCATATTTATTTACCATTTGATTCGGCACGATTTGACTTTTCAATTGAGCAAGGTATAACTTCTTTTAGAAAAGAGCATGGCAGCTCAAATGGCAGCGGGCGAGCAGCGGCTCGGGGATCAGATTCGCGCGATTCTCAAGCATTATCAGCAAGACGATCCGATCGGCCTTCCAGGCGCGCCGATACCGGATCCGATGCCAGTGCCGGACATGAAGCATTCCTTCTCCATGTACACGATGAATTTCAAGCAAATCAACGTTTACGGTCTGACCAAGTTCCGTATCGAACACGTAGAGTCGGAACTGGCGCGTATGCAGGTGAAACAAATTGTCAGGCGAAAAGATTTACGAGAGGATATTCGAGACGAAGCGAAACTCAAATTAATCCAATATTTCCTTTACAATGCTCTTGATTAGATTCTTTCATTAAAATGTTACACAGGGCATATCAATAGATACATGCAGTTATGAAAAATTATTAACTAATATTTTACATACGTAAAACTTTTGGTAAACGAGATATTAAATGTTTGAACTTTCATACTTATATCTGTTTGTACTTCGTAGAAAATAAGATGTATCATATTTCAAGCGGATGCAGTAGAAAGATGATAACCAATACGTACATACAGTATTGCGATAGTGTACAGAACTCAGAATAGGAAGTACAATTCTTCTAATTAATCTTATAAAATCTTTCTTTACTAATGGAAAAATTTATATGGAAAAAAATATTTAAATTATCATTAATTTGCAAGAAGCGCGATTAAAATATGACTTGTACACACTTCTAGTAGAATATCTTATAAAGTATACATATCTTAGTTCATTTTCTCTCTTTATATCTTCCTTTTGAAGTTAACAAATTTTGGTTTAGAGATTTACAATTTCTTATATCACATACGTTTATACCATTGTGATGATTATATGTATATGTATTTCCAATTTTACTGCATTTTGTGCTAAGAATGTAAAGGCAAATGTATTTTTAAGGTGTCCGTCGCAGTAAGGATCGACAATCTTGACATTCGTGGATTGTATACACTGGCCTCGTGGCTGTCGAGGTCCACCGGCGACTTTACGGTGAAACTCACCGGCGTGAACGTCGAGGGCGTCGCCAGACTGGAAGTGAGCACCGACGGCAAATTGCAAGCTCAGGACATCGATATGGACCTGACTTTCAACAAGATTGACCTGGACTTCAAGAATCTAGGATTTCTCGGCTCGGTTTTTCAAGGTGTCATCAATTCCGTCGGCACCTTTATCTTCGACAGCATCAAACCATTCATACTGAAAGAAGTTAACGCAAACGTGAGGTACAATGTCCTTTGATTCTTAAACCCCTTATATCGAGAACCATCTAAAGACACAAATAATGATGAAAGATTACAAAATAGAGAGAAGGGGAAACTGGCGCGAGGAATAACGTGTTACGCAAATGATGTCAGTCAAAGAATAGTAATCGATTTTTCAAAAGGACAATTCAATATTGACGCTAGTTTTAATTTACATTGCTCTTTCGTTCAATTTCGATACTTATATGAATTTCTTAAATTCAATCTTACATATTTCTTCTATAAAGTCCTATGCATCTTAAAATAATAATAAAACTAAGTCTTTTTCTATTCTCTTCAGAGAGAATTTATAATAATTTATGGCTTGTCTTTCATGCTTGTCTCAACGACGTGATACATTTCAGGGGCGAGGTAAACAAGCAGATATCACAATTACCGCAATACTTCCCGAATTCGATTTCACCCTTCGATATGGCGACCGCAGAAGCCCGCAAGCAAGTCTCCCAGATGGGCTATGATCCGTACAAGCTAAAGGATTACACACAGAGCGTCGGCGTATTCACCGTGACCTCGACGCATACCTGGATCACCGGTTTAGCCAGTTTCTATCGCATGGGAAACATAACTATCACCATGGAGAACGGAACTGTAATAGCGGTTTTTTTTAGACCCCTATAGTACTTAACTGCCCAGTGGGAAATGATTCGCCGAAACGATGTCGAATCGACGTTGAATTTTGACACAGTGTCGACGTCGATTCGACATCATTTCGACATAGATTGACGAGTCATTTCTCGCTGGGCAGTGAAAAATAAGTTGCTGTTCGGCATCAAAACGATGTCGAATCAAAAGGACAATTCAATATTGACGCCAGTTTTAATTTACATTGCTCTTTCGTTAAATTTCGATACTTGTATGAGTAAATTAAATTTTACAAATTTCTTTCATAAAGTTCTATGCATCTTGAATATCAATAAAAAAAGTTCTTTTATTCTCTTCAGAGGGAATTTATAGTAACTTCAATATCTCTATTTGATTTTCGTTTCGACGTCGATTCGACATCGTCTTGATATCGATTGACGGAGTCATTTCTCGCTGGGTACGCGTGCCAGCAGATCGTCAATCGAAAAGTTTCAAGTGCAAGTAAAAGACGCCAAGAGCTGTAGCGATAAGAGCTGGAAGCAGGCACGTATATAATTTGAGGAAGATGTAACATTCAGACGAACGAATCGCGATTTAATTTAAATAAATATCAACGCGAAATTTCTGAACGCGGAGCAGCTGCAGCCGTCCTTCGCGAACGCGACCGTCGTTGCGTAAACATTACGTAAGGTAGTACCGCGCTTGCAAATCGCCTGCGACGCGCGCGGTTTTGGGGTTTTGCGCGCGCGTAGGCGGCGATTCGTTTATCGTAGACTTTGCACTTATACGCTACGGCGCCTTATACAGGTATACGCGCTTCTGGACGTCGGTACTCAGGAACTGGAGGGCAGGACGCACTGGGAGGTGAGCGTGATCGGCGGCTTCCTGTCGCGCGCCGGCACCGTGTCCTTCACCGTGCAATACTTCCGGGTCCAGGTGAAGCTGAGCCAGCCGCTGGACACGCGGAAACGCGCCAGCCTAGAGGATCTGGAGCTCGAGCTGGGCAACATCCAAACGAGAATCCACGGTGCCGGCACGCTCGATTATCTCATTGAAGCGAGCATTAATATACTGCCAAACCTTTTAAGGTAAACCGTGATAGACGCGACCTTGCGAAATATGCGTCTCTCGCGCGCCGATCTCAAGGCGACCGTCCGTAATCGGCGATTTTCCGACACAGATCGCATCACAATGTGCATCGGGAAATGTTCCTAACGCGATCGAGCCGGTATCGATAATCTACGAGACAATCCTCGTCGAATCTTTTTTTTCTTCAAGTCTGTACATCTCGAAATGATTGATTTAACGTTAAAACAGTCTTTCTTGTTCTTACAAATTCTTTTAGGATTGTACAAAATAATTGGAACGATCTAGAAAATTATTATATTAAATTATCTTTTTGAATTTTTCTATTACATTCTCTACGGTCATATGTCAGACTGTATACGGAGAGAAGTCTCTTTTAAAATTTACCCTGAAAATCATGTAATCGTGGAACAACATGGCATTTTGAAGAACTTTATGAAAGTTTTCTGAAATTTTACCATACATTTTACTAATATATACATTTTACTAGTAAAATTTATGGTATATTTTCAAAAACTCATAAAGTTCTTGAAAATCCCATGTTGTCCCACAACCACACGATTTTCAAGATAAACTTTAAAAGCAAATTTCTTTGTACGAAAAAGAATGATTCTGTGCGGCGAATTTTTTTTTCCATCACCTTTAAAGTTTCTAACTCCGAGTTTTATTATCCTTACTCTCGTAGATATCAAATCATGGACGCGATCGAGGGGCCGTTGAGAAGACGCATACAACTGGAATTAGACAAGGTAGACACGGAGCAATTGATCGATGAGAAAATCCCGGTGATCGAGGAACAGGCTAGGTTGATGCAGGGTATAGTGCCCGCAGAGGAAACGATCTTGGAAGAACCGACGCTGCCACCGTACAATCAAGACGATCAAGTGCCGTTCTCCGAAAGCGAGGAAGAACGAGGGCCGTCGTAAAAGAAACGCCCTCAATTTGAACGTTTAACTTCGTTTTAGACAATCAATAATTCGGGGTAAGATCTGATTTACAATATCACGTTACTGTACATTATACATACATTTTAACATATAGTTCATATATGTGCGTTCTACCTCTTTGATAGAGGAGAGTCCCCTGTTATGAGATAGGTTTCTAATATAAGATAACAGGGTTTTTGTCAAATTAATAGGCATTATTTGGTTTTCCCATGAATTTGATTGCCCTCAGAGCGAAATCTGTCTAGTTGAAAATTTATTTGTTAGATATGCGTGCCATCGTTGCGAAAAAAGATTTGTGAAATTGGACGTTGAAAACCCGCTATCTCATGTTAGGAATCTATCTCGTAATAGGGCACTTTCCTCTACTATTCTGTATCACGCGCGATGGAATTCCATTTATAAATTGCAAATTGCAAATTTCGTCGCCAGTTACGGATCGTCCAAAAGCAGGCTACGCAGCCCAGAAAAGAGTAGAAGAGATGAAAAATGTATAAGTACACGCTTCATGACGCATTTGGCAAACATGCGCAATTTGTGTTTAATGGATTATTCAGTAACGACTTGCCAAAGTTGACGAAATATTTATTGCGGCGTATCTTTTTTCTCATGCGCATAGATTTTCATGTGATACATGACTGTATCAATGAGACATGAATATTTAATAGCAAGAATGCGTTTTCAAAAATAGAGGCATTGGCCATCACAGACTACTTACGTTGGAAAACAAATATTTGCAACTAGTACGCAATTAAATAATATTGCTATTTTGTTAAAATTGTATAAAATTACACATTTAAAGATGACTGTTGGAAAAAGATATCGAGTTTAAATCATTTTTGTTGAAAAAAAGGAGCATTACTAGTATTATTAGAAACAAATTAAAATTTATTATGTAATTGCAAAGTGTTAAGAATTATACGTATATGAATAGTGAAAGGAGAGATTGTCCGACGATAATAACAAAATAGAAAATTAAATATTACATCTTTATTGAAGAAGATATTGTATTAGCAAAATATTACATTATTAAGTTTAATAGAAAGCGAGAATAAAATTACAAATGACTATGCGAAAGGTACCGCAAGAGTAAAATTTTATCAACACTGAGTATGGAATATATTTGAGTGTTTAATCGTCACTTGAACACAATTGCAATTATCTAACTCGAAATACGAATACATTACATAACATCTTGCCTATAATTCTAACTTACTTCCTGGCTAGTGACGAATAATTAATACCGCGTGATTTACCTATATCATTCATACATATTTTATGCAACTCGCATTCCTTGCCAAAAAAGAGTTGTTACGTAAACAATCTATAAGTACGGACTCTAAATCGAATTGTCGAGCTAATGATAACACGAATAAATTAAGTGAACGATTATGTAATAGCGACAAGCTCTGCGGAACGTACGCAACAGTTGTTACATTTTAATAGCGAGTCACGGCGACATGAACCGTTCGAAACCAATCGCCGAGACGAACCCGAATGATGTAACGTCTAACAGCGTCGTAAAGCTTCCTAATAGTGCTGCTGTTCGCTACTAACGGTCGTGTTTCTTTTTAAAGCTATTGAGAAAATAATTAACGCGTCGCAGCTATACATATATATATGCAATTTTTTGTACAATTTTCTACAATTATGGCTAATTAAACTACATATCGAAATCGTTCCAACGAACGAAGGATGAGTCACGGCCGTAATTGTTGAATCGATACCTGTTAATTTCCGCTCTTGTATGCGATAATCGGTGGTAAATCTCTATTTTGAACACGATAGAATGCAAATTTTATTCTGCAGTCTTTTTCTGTTAATCTTAAACTATGGCTGAAATAACGATCGTGACTCATTTTGCATAGAACGCAATACTGATACATATACACACGCCCAAATACACATGTACATATGTATATGTACCAGCATCAGTTTATAATATCGATACATCGTATTGATCGGTTGTATACAATAATAGACACTTGCGAGGACGCCGAATAACGCGAACCGGTCGTTCGAAACTCGTCGCAGACATCGGAAGGTCGTCCAAACATTCGAGACTCTAAACGCCGATTTCTTCTCGCCTGCGATTAACTCCCCGTCTCTTCCTGCATCATGAATTACCGAATGACAGGCAGTGGCAATTCTCCAAACTGTAACTGATTTTAAGAACAAAATCGGGGCTCTAGAAAATATAAATTCGGACGTCTTCAGGATTAATCCCTCGGACGCTGGACCGCTCTCGCGTTATTCGGAAACATTCCAGCGCGTTACTTGGCCTTGATGGCCGGCAAGTAGGTTCGTCGAATTGGCACGATGCGTTCGCCCGGCGCCGGCAATGCCAGCCTGGGCGCCGTGATAGTCAAGATACCGTCGGACGACAGGCTGGGCTTCACGTGGCCGATGTCGTAGCCCTTGGGCACCAGATAGCGGCGTATGAACTCCCGCTGTATGTAGCCATGCCTGTCCTTCCTCTCGCGGTGCCTGGCCTCGACGGTGATGCACTCGTGGTCGGTGCGCACGATGATCTCCTCCGGGCTAAATTGCTGCACGTCCACGATCACCTGGTACTTGTCGTCGTCGCGCTCAACCCTCGCCCAGCTGCCCGGCATCTCGTATCTCCCGTACCACGGCCAGTACCTGTTGCGCCAGGGCCAGTACGTGTCGCGGAGCCACAGATCGTCGTCGCGTAGACTCAGCCTGTTGAAGTGCTCGTCTATCTCGCGGTGGTAGCGGTCTATATCGTCCCACCAGTTGCGGAACAAGTTTCTCGATACCAAAGACATGATTCTCTGCGGGCAAACAGGAACAGATCACTGTTTGTCTGCCCAGTGAGAAATGATTCGTCGATCGACGTCGAAACGATGTCGAATCGACATCGACACCGTCGAATTGACGTCGATTCGATATCATCGACGAATCATTTCTCATTGGGTGATTTACTTCGCTCGCCTGTCTACAGATTGTTACTTTTATTATACGGGATTTTCGCGAGAGAGTCGCTGAAATCTGTCCAAGTGTCCGTTTAAAGAAATTCCGAAGAGCTTAAAATTTGCAAAGCAACAATTACTGAATACGAATAAAATCCAAACGTAATATAATAGACGTAGATAGAATAATAATAATAACAGAAATATAAATACGTATTATTTCTGATGAATAAGTATAACGTAGGTATCTGTTAAGTATGCAAGCTGGAACTGCTCGAAAAGCGCCTTCAGCACTCATTTAAAATAGCTATTTAAA
The DNA here is from genome assembly GCF_000949405.1 of Vollenhovia emeryi. Lineage (NCBI taxonomy): Eukaryota > Metazoa > Arthropoda > Insecta > Hymenoptera > Formicidae > Vollenhovia > Vollenhovia emeryi. Next base: position 301,243 of record NW_011967139.1, read on the forward strand.
TTCCCAGTAAACACAGGTAGGTTGTAGCAGTTACATCCGTGTTACGTAATTGGCTACACGTTACATCCATGTTATGTAAGGACACCATTTGTGTTTATCTGGTAAATGCTAAATGCACTTCTCATTTAATAGAAATTTCAATGAGTTTGAAATCTGAAACTCAACACTGCGAGCGGCTTTTGTCTCGCCGCGTTAATCGCTTGCTTTTCAAGCCATTCCTAAAGCCAATATTGGTCATGGAATAAATGTAAATATTGCACGGTAATACATGAAAGTCCCCTATTATGAGATAGAATCCTGATATGGGATAGCGGAGTTTCTGTTAAATTAATAGGCATCGTCAGTTGACTCCGCCATGAATTTATTGCCCTCGGGGCGAAATCAGTTTAGTGGAAAATTCATTGTTAGATCGTGTTATCGTTGCGAAAAAAGATTTGTAATTGAATTTGGGTGTTGAAAACCTGCTGTCTCATATTGGAAACCTATCTCATAATAGAGGACCTTCCTCTAATTATATAACATTAGATTTATATTGGATGTGCATTGGCCAACAAGTGAAATACTAATGATTTAATCTCTATTGTGATCTCTATTTTAAAAAATATCTAAACAAAATATAATACACTCAAAGATTCCAAAGAGAAAAACTAGTAGTAATCGTGATAAGGCGTTAGGAGCACACGACGACGTTGTGAGAATCGATATTGCGTTTTTAAAAGCGATGGAGAGAAACAAAACACATGTGGAATTGTTTTTTTTTAAATAAATATCGATAAGTTTTATATGTCAAACGTTCCGTTGGACATGGACTACTGACGGCGCGTTATCAATACCATTCGAAGTATCCGATGATCGCATACACGTGTCCAAAGAACTGAAGAGAATTCGGGTAGTCAAATCATCAACACGAATCTCCACAACGCTGACCACACCGTCGGGGCGAAGAGAAAAGAAGACTCCACGCATCAGTGTTACGGATCAACGATGCGGTATATGTCCGAATTTAATATATCAAACGTCGGTGATTTTTATTGACCGTATCTGGCAATTTTAATAATACAGAAAGTTTATTGCGAAAAATATTACCTCAGCCAGGGTTTGAACCTGGACCTCCCTTCACTCTAGGCGGGCGTCTCAACCAATTCGACCACCGAGACTACTAAAATATTGTATCAGCGCACTAACAATTAATTTGTATAGTCACTGAAAAGAGTTAAACAATTCTACGTGCGTGTTTTGTTTCTCTCCATCTCTTTTAAAAACACAATATCGATTCTCACAATGTCGTCGTATGCTCCTAACGCCTTATCATAATCACTAGTTTATCTCGAAGGAGCTTATTAATTAATATACCTAAAGAGAAACGTTGTACGAGTCTCTTTTAATCGTGACTTAATCAATTGTTTGTACAAAGACCCTTGTTACTGATAATTTCAAACGTGGACGTGACGAAAGACGCACGATAATTCAATTGCGGAGACGGTGAGCCGCAGTTACCTCGTCGCCTTCGGGAAATCACTCGTTTCGTTCGTCAGCAACCCGATGTCGGGCACGTCGTCGTCGAATGCTCGCCTCGCGAAATTACTGGTCGTACTGCGCAATAAGAGGCTCCGCCGCGCGAGGCTCGCTTCTTCTCCGGGCGCGAATTCTGCTTAGCGATAAACTGCGCAAACGTCGCCGCCGCGCCGGTTTATATTCGGTTTGCCGCTCTTTTCGAGATCGTTCGACCGCGCAGCGCACGCATGCGCGCGACCGCTGGACGCGTCGCGCAATTTCTCGATGCTTCCAGAAAGATCGGGCTTTCGCCCGAATTGAGGCCCGATCGTATGCAATAATTATTATATTACACCTCTACGTATATTTCTATATTTCTATATCTATAAATATATATGAAAGTTCCTCTTCAGTATGGTACAAATAGCTCTTGCACATAATGTGTATTCAAAAACTAATCGGCAAATGGAATATTGCCAAAAATATAAGCAAGTATCGTTCTATACTTGCTAAATAATTTAAACAATAAAAGAAGTAAATACGTTTGATATTTAAAAGACTGAGCAAATAAGTTACATCCGAGCTATAACAAATATTATATTTTATCATTTATTATATTGAAAGAATCAAATGGTTAATTTTTACTTATTTCACTTCTGGTAATTTCTCTATTTGTTTTAGGTCTGTATTTCACACATTAATGTTAAAGTTTGGTCTTTTTCATTTAAAATCCTGTCATCAAAAATTTAGTCCTACTTATTACAATTTAAATTCCTAAAGACAGGTGGAAAGAAATGAAAAGTATACCAGTTCCAAAAATAAAATCTTTATTGTAGATTTATTCCATTCATTTCTTCTATAAAAAAAATAAAATAAAATTGTAAAAATACAATTCTATATGATTATGCTCGCGCTAAGACGGCCCTTAGGCTCGAGCACACTGCGGACACGTAGAAGACGCGCGCCATAATGCTACAGAATTAATATAGAATTACTATAAAACAGTATAAATGTCTCATTTCATGTATGGCTACATTAAATGCAGGCAAGTGTATGCAACAGAAGAAATATCGTGGCATTTCTTTGACATTCGATTCCCGGTTAACTATCGCTCGCTTCTGCTCTTATCAGGTACACGTTTACATCACATCACTATCTTTAAAAATTAGATAACAATAGATATAAGCTTTATCTAGCACATTCTACTTGTAAAGACATACTGTTTTGATATTTCTCATAGCTGTTACCAATTATGCCGCGCATCTATTTCGAGTGAGGCGTTAGTCACCGAATCGTTTCATCTACCTTTATCGGCAGGTGGAAAACAGCCAAGAAAAAAAGCATATAGAACCTCGCGTGCAAAGTCGGTGTACATGCAACGCCGAATGCTGTCGTATTAATAGCGCACATTACGATATCTCGGCATTTCCTTAAACACATTCCACGGTGATAATCATTTTTAGATAATCGCGCGACTTTACTTGACCTCTCATCAATTTCGTTTAAATGGCACAAAGAATATTTATACACCGTTTTTGCTTGCGAACTGTCTTTACGATGATCACAACTGTCCTGTAACCGGCTTTAAAACTTTATACGGATTCAGGATGCCATTGGGATCCATCATTTTCTTCAGGCCGTGCATTAACTCGATCTCGGAAGGGCTTCTGTTCAGATGGAGATATTTGGTCTTCTTGAAACCGATGCCGTGTTCAGCACTGATGCTACCCTGGCGCTGCGACACGTATTCGAAAATGAATGGCTCCAATTGCGCGGCCACATCTTCATAATACTCCGGTATGGAGACTTGCACGTGAATGTTGCCGTCGCCTGAAGGTAAGAAACGAAAATTATTGGCGAATACGCGCGAGACATATTTCTAGCCATCAAATCGTTCTTATTTGCATAAAAGATTTACCTAAATGACCATAACCGCTGATCCTAACGATACGTGGGTCCCGTATTCGTTTGCGAAGCACCTCGACGACCTCATAAAAAGATAAGAGAGGTAGAGAGATGTCGTATTTGAAGACATAACCGTCGCGTAAGACACCTTCACTAATTCTCTCTCGGAGAGCCCATATGTTCTGCAAATTAAACTTTCACTATGAGAACATGAGTTGAAAAATACTCTTCTTTAGTTTCAAGTATAGATTATCCGTTCAACAAAATCTAAATCTGATATATACATATAAACATTTTTAACCAGAGTCAAGCATGATAAAGAGTTTTGTGTTTGTAAATTTCCAAAGCAAGTTTCAAAGCGAGTTCCTCCTTTAAGTGATGTTATTTCGTCTCTATAACAGCGTAAAGACGTGTCGTAATATGTTCTATAATGTCCATTATTTCTTCTAACTATTTTATTAAATGTTTAGTTCAGTTTAACTGGCGCTCTTTATTTGCACAAGTAAACGAGCACAAATTAAGCCGTAACAATATGATGCGCACAATCTTTAGACATACGTTAAATTTGGTTGTTTCGTTGGTCAAAGTGCCATCCTCAATGAAGGCATTATTAATCGCTTTTTCCACGAACAAGGATAGTTTCTCTTCGTCATGAGCCAGGTGACTACCGGAGGTTTCGATAAGCATATAAAACTCGTGACCATCCTCACAACTCGTCAACGGATTCTTCATCCCTAGGTTGTTGATGGCGACGTCCAGAGATAGTCGATCCATCATCTCGCAGGAAGACAGAATCTCACCTAGTTGGCGTTTCGCCAGATGATACGTTTTCAACACGTTATCAAAGTTCGCCAATCCTACAAAAATTACATAATTAATATATATAACATGTAGAATGCTTAAAAATATTAGATTTTTAGTTTTAGAAAAGTCAGAAAAGCAAAGTGTATGCATATGTCTTGTAATTTAACTTATATATTAACTCTACTAACATATTTTTATATTTTACAGGCGTACCTAGAAAGGCGACATTCACGGCCTTTGGCAACGGTGGACACTGTATTGCTACCTTCGTAACAATTCCCAACGTGCCCTCAGACCCAATGAAAAGATGTTTCAAGTGATAACCGGTATTATTTTTCTTTAACGTACTCATCGCGTTCACGATATCACCGTTTGCCTTTACCTGTGAATAAAGACAATTATTTCATGTTACTTTCGATTAAATTGAAAGGAAAAAAATTTATCTACAAAAACGGATCAGTTTAATTTTTCTAACTTTAAGAAATCAAATTTTGTTTTATTCTCTCCTAACTTTTACTGACTTGTGTTTAGACTCACAGCTTCGACTCCCAAGACGTTTCCGTGGAGATTACCATAGCGCAAAAGTCGCAGTCCTCCTGCATTTGTGGACACACACCCGCCAATCATGCAGCTACCTTTAGCTCCAAGATCCAACGGCATCATCAGACCGACGGTAGCCAAGTGATTTTCCAGGTCCTGTAAAACGCAGCCAGCCTCGCATGTCAGTACACCTAACACCAAGTTTAATATAATGGTAACACAAGAGAAACAATTATGTAGTTTACAATATCTTTACGGTCATCTGCGATTTTAAGGAATCGTACTATTCGCATTTGTTATCCTCTGAAACATATTTTTTCAAAAGACATAATTAAAAAGAGAGATAAAATGTCTAACTTTAATTCTTCTAATTTTCAAGGAGTCTATTTTAAAAATCAAATTATATTCAAACGACATATAAATTAAATCGAATCTTTCCAACTTAAAATATTTAAACGAAAGATTTGGATAGAACTTGACAGATATAATCGCAATACATATACATGTATAAATACTGAAGATTTCCAGTTTTTTTAGCAGGACTTCTGACGATCTTCAGATTATATCTCGAGTCGATGTCGTAATTACTTATCACCTACCCGCCAATTCGTTCGTGTCCAGAATTCTATTCATGAGCTGCATCGAGATGACAATTTCGTCAAACACTGGATTGCTGCCGCCAACGAGACCAGTGTTACCACTTTGCGGGCAAACTGCTAATCGTTTTTCGTTGCAATATTTTAATACGGCCGACATCTCCTCGGTGGATTTCGGTTTCAACACCAGCCGACTGGCACCTGCAATTACCGTCAACTATTATGAAAATGTATCTCGGGCTCTTCTACTCTGAAAAATATTAACAATGCATTCCTTCTATTTAAACTACAAGTAGAGAAAAGTCCCCTATTATGAAATAGGCTCCTAATACGAGATGGAGAGGTTTCCGCTAAATTAATAGACCTCATATGTTGGCACCATCATGAATTTATTGCCCTTGGAGTAAAATCTGTTTAGTGGAAAATTGATTATTACATCGTGTAATCATTACAGAAAAAGATTTATAATTGAATGTGAATGTTAAAAACCTGCTATCTCATATTAGAAGCCTATCTTATAATAGGGGACTTTCCTGTATATGGCAAGCTCCTCTTTTTCTTTCTTTTTTTACAATATAAACTTCGTAGTTCGGAAAAGGATACTTTAGACATATAAAAGTAGCATATTATAGAAAATTTGTTTTATTTTAAAAGGAAGTGATACTTTAAATTGTAATTTAATATTTATAATCCCAAAAATTCTTATTTCATTATCTCAAAAGAAAAATATAAAACTACTTATTTGACCATAAGATATATAATCTTCACTAAAGATCGTACATGAGATAGAGAAATTCTCTGATTATCCCAATAAAACCGTACAATGTACGTTTCGATTTTACTTACATTAATATATTACACGTTATTTTCAGCAAAGTGAGAATTCGCTTGAGAAAAATTATATTTTATTTTCCAGAAATTTCGTAATTAAAACTTCTTCCTTGTATCCGCTCGTCCTTCGCCGCTTACCCCTGACGGTCCTTGGAAAATCGATGTTATAGCTCTCGCATTCATCTGGGTCCGTGATGAGGCGATTAGGGCCGAGCAACGAGTCGAAGAAGCGAACGTCCGCGTCCGTGACCATGGCGTAGGACCCGCGTTGCATTTTGTACCTGACCGACGTTAATTCGGGTTTCACACTGGTTGCGTAGTAGCGACCCACAATTTTCCCCGAACATCGAGCGACGACCTTGTTGCACCGAAGCAGCATGCCTGTCAGAGCGCCTCGCATCGCCATCGTTTCCCCAGGCTGAACTAATCCTGAAAAAAAATATTTGCAGTCTCGATTGAATACAATTCTCACATTTTTTAGAAATCGACGGATTCTGATGGGAATATTTTGCCGAAAGTGCTATGAAATCGATAAAAAGTGAAATCAAAGTTAGTGAAAAATTACTGAACGAGGGGTAAACCGCTGAGGGCATTGTGGTGTAAAGATTTGTAGCATTACTGGGCATTAGTTTAGGCACTAGAGGCCTTGCTCAGGCATTATAAAGATAAAATAGGATAAAACAAAATTAATAAGATAAAGTAATGTCCACTGGGCATTAGTAGGCATTGGTGTACATGATTTTGGTCAGCAGTTTACCCCTCGTTACTGAATGCATCTCAAAATGAATCACAATTTTCCTTATGAAATTCTATGTGATACTGTGAAATGTAAGGAAAGCTAAAATAGATTGTTGAAAATAGAAACTCTTGTGAAATCAATATGAAATTTACTCAATTTCATTAAAAACTGTCTTACTTTTTAATAAAAACTTTGAAAATGATTTTTCACTAAGTTTGTACTGAAATGCTGACGAAATGATTAAAACGAGATCAGCCGAGAGAGGCTTTCAACTAGATTTCAGCGAAATTTCATTATATTTTCAGTAAAATACTTCCACCAGAGAAACACACGCAAAAAAATCGTCATCCAGCACACAGCACACTTTATTCAAGGAATGTCCTACAGATATCGCTTTGGGGTATCGCAACTGTACAATACTCATATCTTGGAGGTAATGCAGTGATGGACAGTCGATATCTTATAGATGTCCTGTAAAAGGAAAATATGCATTCTTTCTGCTATATCTCTTATTTTCGGTAAGGTACACCACCACAGGTGGGACAAGTTAAGATCCTATCCTCATGATAAGGTGCGCTGCGTGGGCAAGGTGTTGCCTTCGCTTCACACCATAGACTTATGTAATAGACTGCGCCATTCCTATGGACACGCTGTCTTAAACATTAGAATGCAGACATATCAAAAGAGTCATGATCTCTTTCTATCGCTCAGCGTTAAAAGTGGGGAGAAAACGAACAAGTTAGACAGAGACACATTGACTCAGTTCAGCTCTTCCTCTCTTTCTACATATATCTTACGACCGACGCCTCCTACGGATGGCGCAGTCTAGTATATAAGTCTATTGCTTCACACGCGACCGTTTAAACCAATGAGCATGGAGCATTGAGTCGCCATATTGAGTTTACATAACATGCCCATTGGTCTTATGCTATGCATATGCAATTTTGTGTGCGATGGCCCTAATTCTTATTACGTGTCGAATCATGTTTAATGCCAAGGTAAAAACGCTGTTCTTGTTGTCGTAAACATTGAAGTCTGTCAAGAAAGAGCACACAGCTTTTAAATTATTTATTTCTTACAAAAGTATAAGTGTGCTTTCTCGTCATATTTTTATAATAAATGGCTTCAAAATTAGTGTACATAATGTTCGAATAGAGCTATAATTCGAATTAAAGATGGCCACATATAATATGGTGACACAACCGCCAGGTGGTACTCGAAGTTTCATCTTCACAATGGCAACTAAGATATTTAACAAAAATAATTTAGAAAAAATCATTCAGATTTGCAATGAAATAATGTAGTTAGATAGATGAAAAATCGAATGCTAACCCTTACAGAAATATAACAACTGGGAACGAAAGAGCACTTTATAGAACAATTACTAGAGTTCAGTAATTGAATTATTAAAAATTACTAATGTACAGTAATTTTCTAGTGATTATTTCGCTTACATTTCTATAAGGGAACGAATGAATAAATGAACGACCACATAAATAAATTCATTTATTATATGTATAAATATGGTAAATTGTATTATGACAAGAATAATGACAAGAATTTTTTTCACCAGTAAATGATTAGCAAGTTTAACAAGTTATTGGATGATCCAACTGGCAAGTGCTTTATTGAATTAATACACGTTTTGTTGGGGTACTTTTCAATTTAAATAACCACATAAATCACCGATCAGGCTTTGTGAACTAGGTAAATTCGGAAAACATTGCAAATCCAAATAGCCGCGCAGGAAAAAGAAGCAAAGGACTATTACGTCAAATATAGGATACAAATTAATGTCCACTGTCAAGTCATCGACAAACGGAGATCATGTTACGAGGCACGGTCTATCCGGCACAATGGCTAACAATAGGACTAACGTCAAGGAGCAATTAAGGAAAAGACCCAAAGAGGCATACTAAAAAGACATCGACGGTCACTGTCGGAGAAAACAATAAGAAACAATTAGGTATATCCATAATTAAACTGTCGTATATCGCATTTAAAGTTTCTCTAGATTAACTACATATGTTGTCAGATTTCTTGATAAAAAACATTTCCGTTTTTTCTCTCCTCCGTAAATGTTTCTCCTTATGCAATATTACAGGTCCAGGCCAATTAAACGCCTGATCGGTGATTTACATTACTTGAAAAGGAATCCACAATCCGAAACTTTGCATTAATTCAATAAACTGCCTGCCAGCTGGGTCGTATAATTTGTTAAACTAGTAAATTGTATTAATTTATAAAATTTAAAAACTAAAATAAACTATTAATAATCGCTAGTAATAATTATTTCTATAAATAATTAATTTATAATCGATCTCGCGGTATAATTGCGCGAGTCTGGAAAAGACAGACGTATGCAAGAGAGAAAATTATGCAAATCACGAGATACGCCGAAATCATACGACGTTAAAATTCGAATTAAGACACCTGTTTCTATAATAAACTTCAAAATGCATAAGAATCGCAAATCACAGCTGCCCGTTGCACAAATTCAATGTTTCTTTTGTGCACATCGAGAAAGCGGTATTTAACTCAATCTCCTGCGTGACATATTGAAACTGCACGCTATTTCTTCATATCAGTGCACGTACGCACTAGATTGGTTCGGAAATATGCTGACAATACTGAAGATCTGCATCTCGCGTATAGATTTTCAATACCGTCGGCACATTTTGGAACACACCCACATATTGGCATATAGTTTTGTGATTGCGGCACAAATTTTATCGACACGATAAATCATAATCCGCTTGATTGAGGCTACCGCCATCTTCAGGTCATTCGACAAATCTCGACGAGCGCTTATTATCGACACGGCAATACATCTGCGTCACTTACCCCTTTAAGATCGGGGGGGGGGGGGAGAGGAGGGGTAAAGAAATGAAGATGGTCCGTCCGTTTTACAGCGTAATAATAAGTCTGTCTGTCGTAGTTTTAAAATTTTGCACTTTTCATCCGTCCTCTTTTTTTTTCCCTGCCGCCCAATGTCTAATAACGCATAGAGGAAAGTCCCCTGTTATAATAAAGGCTCCTAATATGAGATGGCGAGGTTTCCGCTAAATTCGACGTCATCTCTTGGCTCCATCGTGAATTTATTGCCCTTGGAGTGAAATCTGTCTAGCGGACAATTCATTGTTAGATCGTGTAATCGTTGCGAAAAAAATATTTCTGATTGAAATGGGGCGTTGAAAACCTGCTATCTCACATTATAGACATGTCTCGTAATAGAGGACTCTCCTCTATGTATATTCATCGCCAGAAAGTGCAGAGACGTAGTGCAGCTGCAAAGAACAGATTCAAGATTTCACAGGTTTACGATACCAGAAGCTTCAACGCGATACTGGCCGCCATATTTGATCTGCCGCGAATTAATCACGGTCGACTGAACGAGATTATTTTATGTATCGCGTGTAACTCTATGTCGCTTTTATTAACAACATTTCCTGCTATCTCTTTCTGCTATTTCCTCTACGCCGAATTTATTTCGTATCGTACATGTACATCTTTTCCAGATATCAACTGCAATTCATGTCTATTACGGCAATTTACGCTGCCAAGAATAGCGTTAATTGCCATCTGTAATATCATAATTTTCATACTTTATTTTCCAGTTTCAAAACCAGATGTAACATTTGTACATCTACACTGATAAAAAATAATATCTTAATCCAAGAGAATATTGCTTTACTCAAGAAAATTATTTGTTAGGTGGCTCCTAATAATTAATATAACATACAGATTTATTTGAAATTTGATATTTTTATTTAAATAGAATAAATATTTCCTTCAGTAAAAAAATTAATTTTAAGTAAATCCATTTACTTAGTTTAAAAAAATTTTTCTGTCAGTGTAGCGATATACCCCTTATAGCAGCACAGTGCATTGACCAAACATTGGTTAAACATTGGCCCAATATTTGGTTGTATTCGGCCAACGTTTAGCCAATGCACTGTGCTATCAGGGTCATTAATTACTCGCTAAATGTCAATCAGTGGATTATCACTGAATATTCACACAGTGTAAATATTCACTGATTCACAGTTATAAGCATAGAACTGAATAATTCAATGCCATACTTGTAACTGTTTTCAGTGATAATGCACTGATTGACTTTCAGAGAGTAGATTACGCGTTTAACGCTTAAAACTCTTCTCGAGCAGGTGCAATTTTGAAAGCAGTGCCCTCGTAAAACGCCGCGGGATATCTAAGAAAATATGCAACAAAATATCTAAATATCTCGTAAATTTATAGAGATAAGATGCAGAAAACGTTAGATTAGAAACACGGGCTTTATCTTGGATTAGATTTTCTTTTCGTTCCCCAAAAACCTCAGGTCCACCCTAGTCTTCTTTATCTACATTACGTAGATAAAGAAAAATCTAGATAAACCGTCCGTCATTATCCGAGCCTACAATATCTCCCTCACCTCACGGCAAACAGATGGTCTTATTTGTTTTTTAACGGAGTCTAAAATGTGTATAACCAAATTCCTCCGTTTTTAAATCGGAACTTCCGCCGTCGACGATGACTCGCCGCGACAGACGGCGCGCACCGATGAACGAATGCGCGACGGATTGCAAAACGGCGTCTGTCGCAACGATATCACACGAGCGGGAACCGAGCGGCTGACCGTCCCGGCCGGTTACAGTGATTAAGGCGTGGCTATCTTAGCGTGGTGCCTATTTATAGCCGGACGTACGTACGTACGTACGGCGGTGCGCCTTTCACGCGCGCGATCGCGCAGAAAGCGCGATTCGTCGCGTCCGTAATTGATACAAAACCGCGCGCGTACGTCCCGATCGACGTAATGGCGCGTCGAAGGGGCGGCCGCTGATTTTCACGATAACTACCGAATTTATTTCGTTGCCGGGGGAAGGGGGATCCTACGACCGGATGCTCCTTTGATATCGCCACCGGATACCACTCGCGTATCTTCTTCCCTAGTAGCGCAATGTATATTGGGAATATTGGGAAATAATGGAAATCTAACGTTCTCAACGTTGATTCAATATTGTTGTAAAGTGGACGTTTCCTCTTACATAGTCGTTCTGGCGATTTAGCATTATTGATTCAGTATTGTCGAGCCAGTATTGCTAAATAGAGGATATCAATATTCACATTATATTGGGAAACCTCGGTTAATCCCAGGTAGCAAGCTGACGTCAAAATGACGACAAGTGACGTCAGCTCGCGGTGCACTTCCAGCACGAAATTATTACGTTATTATTGTCGTACAACGTGTGCATTTATTCTATGGCCAATATTAGCTTTATTGAGAAATACCGCCAGTGCACTAGCAACAGAACCAATACCGCGTTACTAATGTAGACCAAATGTTTAGCTAATGGGCTAGGGATATCTTGTGATAGCCCAAGCTCCAGTCTAAGGCCCATATTCTGAATTCTCTTTTATCTATGAAAGTGCCTGTGAAAGATTTTTTCAGTAAATGAGAATCCTTCAAAACCAATTGTAATGGCACTTTTATTGATAAAAGGGAATTCAGAACATGGACCTAAATCTTAAGAGGACAAGATTTGTCTCGGACATAACTCTTCTCCGAAGACAATCTTAAAATTCTTTCCTCAGCACCCGAGATTAAACTACGTCGTTATTATTGTACTTCTAATTTTGAGGACGCGACGTCGCTTGAAGTTCAGCGAACAACAACTTAGAGATGCAGTTTATAAATTTATAAGTGCAAACGTAAGAAGGTTGATCAATTTTTTACATTTTTCGTATCTGGCGACCAAAATGCGACCGTTCCATCGAAACGTCGTTGCGAAAAAAACACTTTTTTCTCAATCCACTGGCTATAAAAGCTTCACAGCGTGTACGACAGTACTTTTTGTCCGATCTTCATTTATTATTATTATTATTTTTATAGCATTATTCCTTCTTGATAACATTCCTGATACAATTTACTATTGTACCCCGCTTCGAAAGTGACACGCGTGAAGAGATAAAACTGCATCTTTCCCGATAAAATTCTTCAGATACGCGCTTCTGCGAATTCGCCCGTGAAGTTCGCCATTAAACATCGAGACACGCGACCTGACCCCCTCCAAGATCTTAATTCTTCATCTTCCTTTGACGAGGCAATAATCGTGTTTCATCGTCTCCTCTTCGCCTTAAGGCCGAATCAGACTAGCAATTGTCGATGCGGATTGAATTGGGATTTGCGATTGGCGATTGTCTTCTAGCCAATGAGAGCAAAGCAGCCAGCGATCTAATCGACTCTCATTGGCTAGAGGACCATCGCCAATCGCCAATCCCAATCTAATCCGAGTCGGCAATTGCTAGTCTGATTCGGCCTTAATGCGATTTCTATGTTTACGAGAACCGATCGCGCAATTACCGCGGTCGCAAATTTAACGCAATTTATTCATTCCACTTTCGTATACGAGGTCAATGTCGTGTCATTTCGCAAACTGCCGTAGAATGCCAATTCGAGTCGCCCCGGTTTCGATTTAAACAGAGACACCGAGTCAAAAATTAACGCTCTTCTCAAAGTTATTCCGGCTGAACGTTACATTCCGCCCTTGGAAGAACTTCGTGACGCATTGAAAACATCGTTTCACCCCCTTCAACTCGTATCCCTCATACCGTACGCATGTAATTCTACCTGTACCTGTACAAAGCTTTCAGATCCCATCGATAAATTATGGACATAATCGAGTAAAAAAGCGAACAAGTGACACAAAGGCGCCCGAGTTAAACCGATTTCTCCGGTCGCATGCGAAGAAAAAATCGGAGAAGAGGGTACAGCGGAGATTCGCGCTTTGTGATATTTCTGCCGCTTCCGCGCACGCGCGCGCCCACGCGCAACGAACGGGTATTAATTTCCACATTGTAATTGTATTTATACAATTAGCAGGACTTCGTTCGAGTGCTCTTCGCGAGATCCCAATCTGCAACAGCGATGAATAACATCCCTCCGCAACGTTACTCGATATGTAAATCATTACCCCTTTTCGCGGCGCGTTTATTCACGGTGCCGAATATGCAGATAGCCATGCGCCATTAATGCCTACCGATCTGAAGTTGCACGCGAATCGAGGCATTTTTGAAAAGCGTGCGACTATCTAACTCTTCGTGCATCATGACTGTGGAAAAGGCGAATCAGCATTGCTGTTCACATAGTCATAATGCACTAAGAGTTAGAAAGTCGCACGTTTTTAAAAATGCCTCGATCCGCGTGCAACTTCAGGAGGTCAATTCCGTATCTTGCAACATAGCAAAAATGCTAAAAGTGAGCGGTTTTGTCTCTTTTTATAAGGGGACAATTAGTGACAAGGCTACTTACTTTCAGTATTTTCACTATAGTGTAAGGTACAGAATTGACCACCAGATGGGTAGGCATTAATGACGTGTATATATCGCGATTTGACGTGAATTAATGAGCACGAATAAATGTTCGCACCTTGCACGTTCGGTCGCGCGCGCATTTTTCGATTAATAGAATACGGACATATTCACGGATGTGTTCCGTAATCGCGTTCATAATTAATCGACCCGGCGACGAACGTCCTTCGCGGCGGCGACGACAGCTCGACGGGTCCGTCGCGTTTCAACCTCGGCTGTCGCGTCCGCGAAAAAGCGTAGCGGGAGGGGGGGGGGGGAGTTATTAAGAACTTAATTTTAGCGTGGCCGGCAGGTGGAAAATAGAAACGATGGATCGATGAAGCTTAATCCAGCTGCTGAAATCTTAAGTGTCCGATCGATAAAACCCGTCACGTCGTCGTGTTGAGGGACATCGGGACGGGCGTAACGTGTCTTCATTTTTCAAATTCGGGGAGCACAATGGGGAAGAGCGCCGCCCAAGAAGCGCGCCTCGCAGACCGCTCCGATTCGTTGTAGACGCACCACGGGTATCGTTAAAGTCCCATTAGGGATTTCCTTTGAAGGAAATAGCACAATGGAGACAAGCGGATCTTTGATGGCTATAGATAATTGCGGAAATACTTGTATTTGTACGATGACGGAGAAAAGAGAAAAGAATATCAATCAAAATGATTGACGTTTACGAAAGCATGTGTGCTTACATTGCTACACTGAGAAAAATGTCCGATTAAATATAATTGGATCATCCAATTACGTAATAACAAACGGATATATCTGATTAAATTGTATATCCCATAAAAAATGTGATCGGTTTTTCAATCAAATTTCATCAGTAACTGCATTTCAGCGGAAAAATTTCATCGGATGTAGCCATAATTTTGTCGAAAAACGTAATCGGAAATGCTATTTAATTGATTTATTCGATAAAAATTTTTCTCGATGTATTTATAAATATGTTTTATGTATAACCCATTCTTATCTTTTGCATTTCTCAAAGAAAAACGGTCGTGCAGATTTGTGAACAGATATATTTATTTGAAAGTAAACGGTCAGTAAATATAATAATTAATTTCTTAAATTTTTAATCAGGGATGTATCTGGAATGAAGGAGACATTCTGTGAATATTCTGTAACTTGGGCAAATATACATTGTAAAATTGTACACAAGCAGCAAGTGTAAGAAACGTACGATTTATAATTTACTTTACATATTTATATTGTAAATTGTGACGTCTTGCGTATGTTTACGTCATTTTCACGTGTCCTTTTTTTATAGACCTAGTTTACATCGTGCACTTGATACGCGTATCAAATAGTAACAAATAGTAAATAACTAGTAAATTCGTTTGGTCATTGGCTGATCAGTTCAAATACACTATTTGATATGCGTATCAAGTGCACGATGTAAACTAGGCCATAGTGTAAAGTGCTGGGATCACTACCGGTATAACTTGGCAGAGATTTTACTTGGATAGTATAAAGCACGCGATAGTTCTTACGCTTATTCGCGAATGAACGATCGCAGCGTCCCACATAAGGTTCTTTTTCGCACGCCTACAGCGTCGGAAATTGAACTCGCCGAGGTTGTACCGGTTTCGCGATCTTTGGCAATCTCTTTCTCTTTCGCTCTGCCCCCCCCCCCCTCTCTCTTTCTCATCATACAAGTGCCATATTAAGAGAGGACATTATACGCAGATATTAAGAGAGGTGTAGTTTTTTTACTCTCTGGTGAAATAACGAAATTATTGTCCTTTAAAGTAATTACTCGATATTGTAGATTGGAGTTTGTAATGAAGGTGAATGCATTCAGCGTGAAGTGTGTCGCAAATGTGGCAATTTCACGATTCCTCAACGATTGGCGTCGTGCGAAGTCGGGTTGTTAATTGGTCGCGCGGGGGATAAAAACGACACCACTCGTACCAAATTGCATTACGTGAATAATAAAAAGAATCTGCAAATATACATGCAGCCTTTTATATGCGTGCTTGTATTTGTATGCATTTCCTTATCTGTATTTTGTAGTTTTAGCCTTAATTGTATATGTGTTTCCTAATGCATATCACTTAATTTCTTGACGCTCAATCTGACGCAAAATTGCTAGCTCGTCAGCTTTATTGAAATTAAAAATTGAGAGAGCCAAGTAAGATCTACCATCATTTCCGACTTGGCCATTCAATATAGCGGGAAAACGCAATGGCGTGATTACTCCATATGCAGCAGTTAATTATACTAAAGAATGAACATCAATTTATATGAAATAGATAATGAGACGATCTCATTCGGGGCGAAAATCATGGCAAATCGAATATCGCGATACTCCGCGAAGAGGATGGCCCGATGCCCTCGAGCGCCGTTGCCCCGAGCCCCAATGAGTTCCGTCATGGCACTCGCGCGCGGCAATTACTCTTCGCCTCCCCCCTCCTGCCCCGTCGCCACGGTCGCTACCATTTTCTCGACGTTAATTCGAGGACCGATCGGACGCAGACATCGGATATATTATAATCTACAGCGAATCTTTCGATGGGGAAGCCCTCCTACTCCTGCCCCTTCCCCGTCGTGTATCATCGAACGATACGCGGCGGTGTATTACCGAGCGGGAGACTGTGTGGGGAAAAAGAGGTCAGGGGGTGGAGAGGGAGGGACGCTTGAGTGTGGGAAGGAGGAGATGGCAGTGAAATGAGCCCGCGGTAGAGAGGGAAGCGCGATGGACATACGGAGAGAAGAAAGAGCTCGGCCCGGGGTGGGAAGAGAGAAAATATCAAGGGAGAGAGATTGAGAGTAGTGGGAAGGGAACCAATCGTCGCGACGACCCGGGCACTGTGCGGGCGCGCGCGCGCGCGCCCGCGCCCGCGCGTGGTAGAGCGTATGCGTGCGCGCGTATGTGTGCGGCGGCCGAATCAGGGCGAACACACGGACACGAGCCTTCTAGCGATGGCTACGCGTGCACGTGTGCGTGCACACATACAGGCCCCGCGTGGCCAATTCACGGACATAACTATATCGACCATGACTATATCGAGAGCCGGGACGAGCAGAGACGGGGAACGGGGACGGGACAGAGAGAACGACACGATGCCGAAGGAGCGCGAGCGAGAGAGAGAAAGAGGGGAGGGGCGGGGGGGGTTCTTCCCCCCCCTAGCGGGGGCAACGCGGCACATGCGCGGCCGCGGAGCGACGTTACGCGCGCCGACCGTACCCAGGCCAGACCAATTCCTCGGTAGCAGCCCGAATCATTAACTTGTTTCCCTGGCAACCCCGTCGCGACCCACACCATTGGCTGCGCCGCTTCTCCCACCCGCGCGCCATCGCGCACTACGGTCGAACGGCAAACTACAGATGCCGAGATACGCTCCATCGTCCACGCGACGTAGCATAGCGGTGCGGACTATAGGGTGACCTCCCCCTTCCCCTTGCTACCCGCCAATCCACCGACTCGACCTTCGTCAAGCGCGCACACACACGTGCATGTGCGCGCGCGCGCGCGCCCGTGTCCGCCGTTCACGCAGGGACTTGGTTACTGGGATTGGTACAGCCGGGGACTCTTCCTACCCTACGCGCGATACGTCCTACCGTCGCACCTCGCGTCGAAATCCGAGACCGGTATTGGGAGATGAACGATAAATCCGCTGTATCTCACGCGCGTTAGCGGCATTTCAGTCTTCCCTTTCAACTTCTGGCCGGGAAATGCCATTTTTCGAGGCGCAATCGCCGCCACGCGATGGGATCGGGTACCGTAGCAGAGGGGTTTTTAATCGACAACTTTTTTTTTAATTAATCGAGTACGCGGCTTGATTGCGTTCGACGGCCAAGACAAAACGTTCGCGTTTCTGCGTATAAAATGGCACGGCGATGAACATGTCACTTCGTCGTAGGTAAATACAGGTGGAGGAGTCTTAAGGGCCGAAGTTTTGACCGCCGAAACAACTCCGCGTCCTTGATCCACGTGAGGATGGATCCCCCGGTGCCTTGGGCGGAGCGGAATGCATTATGCATGGAGGCCTCGACATCAAAATTGGAGCTTTCCTCGGCACCGCGTCGCACAGCGGCGTCAAGGACGCGAGATGTCTACGTTCTTTGTTTTTCAAGTTTTGCTTATGTACCCTCGTTACATTAAAAAGAAGAAAAAAAAGAACGACTACGGACAGCTCGAACGCACCGATTGGACGGAAAATTTCCGCAAGAACGCAAAGAGCCAATTGCATGCGGCTCGCAAGTCCGGAGTTTCGAGCCGGGAAGCATAAACTCAGCTTATAGAGGCAGTTGCGCCAGGGCTGTGCCGCTACTGCGCGGGGCCACGGATATTAAATTTCACGTCAACTTCTCACCACATTACGTTACTATACACACTTTATTTTATATTTCGAATATTTTATTTTACTGTATACACGTTACTACGCTGTTAGATCAACAACGTTAAAATTATTATCATAACACTTATATTTTGACAATTTAAAAAAAGATTCAATTACAAAAATAAGACATTAAAAAATATCGAAGTTAAATATTGTAAGCGAAAAGAACTATGACATAATATAAAATCATGTGCACATATTAATTAAAATCAATATTCTATGAACATGAATTTATTGCGCATTTTAAATAAAAAATTCCATAAACAAAAAATGTTTGTTAGCTAAAGAAAGAAGAAATGTATTAGAATGAAGAATCTATATCATTTTATTCGCAACAAGACACATACAAACACATTCTCTTTCTCCTACTCTACTGCTTCCTTTCTTTTCCCCCTCCATGCCTCTTTCTCTCACATACAATATGTTTCGTTGAGGAGGGAAGGCCATCAATTTCAAAGAATATAAATCCAAGAACTAGCATTGACCATTAACAATGTGAAATCTTTTTGTATGCTCTTTTTTCAACAAATCGTGAATCCATAACAAGAAGAGACCCTAACACTTTAGAGAGGCAAGTCTGTTCACTTAGATTTCCGCATAGATCCCTTATAATTTAAAGCATAAATATACGAAAATAAGATATACACGATAAATATGTGCATTTTCAAATATTAATTTTACGAATGATAAAACATTTAAAATATATGATATTTTGATGTACGTTAAATATTATAATCATAACTAGTGAATTATTAAATATATGAATTATGCCAGAATTGGTCGACTTAATTATTGATTACAAAGGTTATAACTCTTTTCGTTTATGTAAATACCTAAAATAATGTGGGGTTGGACCAGTAAATAGTAATGACATCATACGGCGTCTCATATAACAAATAGCGTTACATGCATTCAAAGTGGCTGTTCATGTGGGACAAAAAGTTTCTCTAGAAATCTTGCTCGTGCAATCGCTGTTACGTAAAGTTTCTGCTGTTGATTAGCGCTATTGGTAATCGATCATGTGCTGTTTACGATATGATATGAATAATAGTAATATTATCAGTGGTAAATTTTTGTTACGTTCCTCACTGCAGTAAGAAATGAAAAGGACATTAGAAATATTGGTATCATTGATTTCTTTAAATACTTTTACTAAAGGAGATTCGTATTTAGCAACACAGACTTAGTTCTTTGTGTTGTAACATCTTTATAGAATCTCAAATCATACACACCACATAAAAAATAAATATATTTAATGTAAATAAATTACCAAATAGAGAAATTACAATTTATTTAAATAACAATCCTGTTAATTATAAATAAGTAGAACATTCGATTTCAATTTTTGGCTGCAACGTACTCTCACAATCAGTTGTTACAGAATATATCATTTAACAATATCAATTAGATAGCAATCTAATCAAACAACGTAACAAACAATTTACTCATTAATAACGTATCGAGTTTTCATTCGTGTCGTATTTATAAGTTATTTAATGTATAATTAAATATAAAAAAAAATTAATACTAAATGATGCCTGAAGGGACAAGAGGAAAAGAAAGGAGGGTGAAATTCTCAGGAGAGATTACGCGCGAGGCGGAACACCGGGGGCACCGGCAAAGCTCTGCACGTCTCTGGCGGTGCTATGCTGTGAAATATGGCATGGACTATAGATCTGTATACGTGCAG
Source organism: Vollenhovia emeryi (assembly GCF_000949405.1). Taxonomy (NCBI): domain Eukaryota; kingdom Metazoa; phylum Arthropoda; class Insecta; order Hymenoptera; family Formicidae; genus Vollenhovia; species Vollenhovia emeryi. Next base: position 321,541 of record NW_011967139.1, read on the forward strand.
GAACAAATGGTCTGTGGCGCAGTGTGCGTGCACACGATAGGACCGACCGGGCGCGAGACGCCAGCGGCGAGGAAGGAGAGAAGGAGAGCGAGAACGGTCGGTACCGTTAGTGAGCATGCGCCTGTAGCCACCATATCCGATGGCTCCGCCTTTCTCGGCGCGGACGATGCCTTTGGGATTTGTCCCCGTCGAACCAATCAGCGGGCACGCTGGACATAGCGCGGCGCGCGGCGGGAGGGCCGTGACGGGAAGGGGTGGCTGCGCCAGGGGCGCGCGGGCAGTCGGAAGTAGTGTTTTATACTGTGTGGAACAGGGAGGCAGCTAGCAGCGAGCGGCAGCAACGGCAGTAGCGGCAGCATCATCGATAGCGCGGCGACTGGCGGCCGGATAACTATTATCGCCAATTCTGACGCGCTCGAGGCTGCGCTAACGCCGACTTCGCGGGGTGTTGTCGCGCGGCGAGAAGCGGCGAATTCGCGCCGGAGTGAACAACGCTCGGGAGCGAGCGAGAACGACACGCGCCGTTGGCATCGTGTGCTGCAACGGACAAGGTGGTGGTGCGAGTTGGGATACACACATACACACGTGCGTCTCGAACACACGCGCCCGGCCACTCGAAGCGCGTATAATAGGCCTGGACTGCGCAGTCGCACATGTGAGTACCTGATAGAGGTAGAGCGAGACGTCCATGTCCGAAGGCGCTCCGTCGACTCGTGGTGGCGTCATCGTCGTCGACGTCGTCGCCGTCGTCGTCGTCGTTGTCGCAGGGCGGCCGTGGGAGTGCGTCCACCCCTTCGCCATGCTCCTACGTGCCGCGCGAGAGAGAGATATCCAGGCGGATTGCTCGTGAACGCCGAGCGCGACAACGGCCCGTCGACACGATGCGACTGTTCGATAACACTGTGCTTTGTCTCTCCGTCTCTTTCTACTCGTTTCCCTCCTATCTATCGCCGTCTCTCTCGCACACTCGTCCCGTCGTTTCTCCGAACGGTGTTCTTCATTTTGTAATTCAATATGTCGGCGTCCGCGAGACGCCGCCACTTTGGATTCGTACGGGGGGGACGGGCCACCGCACACAACCGGATACGTGCGTGCGCGTGACTCCAACGTGTGCGTTTTATTGCATTTTCAGGCGAGCGTGTCGCGCGAAAAAAAAAGAGAAGTGTCTCTTCGCGTGCTCCCGAGCGCCGTGCGCTCTTGTTATCATGACCATCCGTTCGTAAATTGCCATTATGGCGAGAGATCCATGTGTTGGCCGTCCCCTATGCACAGTTGTTTTCTCTCTCTCTCTCTCTTCCCTCCCCTCTCCTAATTTTTCTCTCCCTTCTCCCATCCCCTCCCCGCCAAAGTACGCAACCCGCCTTTCAATCGCGTTTCCCGCTCTCCTTCGAGGCCTTCTCGACGCTCTTTCCCCCCTTCTTCCCTCTTTCTCCCTCTGCGCTATTACCGTGCTACTAATTATGGTGGGTATACGGGCCGGGGCGACATTTTGTTCCTTCGTTCGCGCGCGCGCGCACACGCACGCACGCACGCACATACGTACGCACGCACATGCCAAAATGGAATCGGCGTTTCGCGCCGGGATCGATATTCCCGGGATGGTTTTTATTCGAGTGACGGGAATATGCAGAACTCTGCGTTACCATGCGAGTCGAACCGCACATACTTTCGCCCCCCGCCCCTCCCCCTCTTATTCGCCTTTGAAGCACGACGCGTTCTCTCTCTCTCTCTCTCTCTCTCCCCCCCTGCCCCCCTTCCTCTCCTCTCTCTTTCTGTCTTCGCCGAGGAGCGTATCGAGCCCCAACGTTGCGAGGGGTGTCCCAGATGTGTAGAACCACCTTTTACACAGAGAGTTCGCGTATCGACATATACGCACATACATGTATATTCCACGTATTAGAGTTTGCTCCGAAATCAGATATCATTTCATTTCCGCAATGCAGAGGAGATCTCTCGGGGTCTGTCGCGAGTCGTTTTTCGTCGAGCGAATCAGCCGATACGGGAGATTGATTTTCCCATAGTGGAGAGGGGGAGGATAAATTTTTCAAAGTCACGTCTCTTCGCAGACGTAGCACCTCGCAAGCGCGCACAAAATTTTAATCTCCGTTCGATTTTAAGATCAAACTTGATTTACGCAGAGTCATCTCATCCCCAATAGTGAGTTTAATTGAGCAGATATTAAAAATCTCCGACTCTCGGGTCCGGGTTTTCATTTTCTGGTTAACTGTTAGCCAGAAGTCGATTCTTTGTCTCTTCTTAGATAATGTACAGAAAGAGAGTCGACTAACCTCTCTGGTTAAAGTTAACCAGGAAATGAAAAACCGGGTCTCACGGTTTTTGTCAAAGTGCAAAACAACCTCAGGTTAATTAAATGAAATTCTGACAGACTGCTGCACGTCTAAATAAAAGGAACTAAATTAAACCTTCCGTTATCATAAGAAACGCGAGTATTAACTGGGTTATTCTGTAAAAGCAGAATTATTACTCAATAATGACATACACACAATTGATTCTTAATGATAGTTTAGTATGGACATTAAGGTTCTAGAAAGTACAGTTTGTAACGTTCAGTTTTGTTTGTATTCGGGCTGTTTAAAGCCCGTATCAGACTACGGGTTGATATTGAGACGAGGGGGAAACCGCTGACCGAAATCTTGTACACCAATGCCCACTAATGCCCAGTGGGCATTACTTTATCTTATTATCTTCTTTTATCTTATTTTATCTTTAGAATGCCTCAGCAAGACGTAATGCCCCAAAAATGCCCTAGTAATGCCCAGTAATGCCGCAAATCTGTACACCACAATGCCCTCAGCGGTTTCCCCCTCGTATTGAGATTAGTAAACTTGACTCTGATTGGTCAAATTTCAATTTGCTCTCAATCTGATACGAGCTTAATAATACATTCTTACAATTTTTACATTTAAAGTGAAATATATGTATGTATTTTCTCTGAAAAGGGCCAAAGAAACTTAAAGAAATGGCGATTAATATTAAAACTACAACAGCACTGCAGCAATATTAGAGTAGAGTGATAGGTTTAGAATGCGATTGAATACAAAGTTGGAATATTATAAACTTGACGTTAAAAATGCGATAAAAAATAAATATACTACGCAGTCCACGCAAGTTGAGATTACAGCAGTAAATTCACAAACTTTGAATAAGTAATCTAATAATACCGATGCTAATAAGCGTTTCGGGATTGGCGAACAATCGACACGCGGTTTGCCGAGTGGAAAAATGTATAGAGGAATGTCCTCTATTGTGAGATAGAAGTCATAATATGAGATAGTAGGTTATTAACGTTCAAATTCGATCGCAAATCTTTTTTTCGCAACGATTACACGATGTAATAATCAATTTTCCACTAAACAAATTTCACTCCAAGGGCAATAAATTCATGGTGGAACCAACAGACGACTCCTATTAATTTAGCAGAAACCCCGCCAACTCGCTTTAGAAGCCTATCTCATAATAGGGGACTATACAAATTTACGCAAAAATGTTATTATCGAGACGTTTCACCGAACGTCGCTTAATCTTAATCTTAGTTTAATTGTTTGTCTACGTCTAAAGTAACAGTTGGAAAGAGACAAAGAACGAACCGAGCTAAGCTTAAACTTAAAAAAACGTTGGTGAAACCGGGCCTAAGTAGGCACGAAAGACCCAAGCCTGGACTCAGGCGGATTTAGGCGCATTCCTACATGCCTCGCGTTCATACATCGGTCTATTTTCATCCATTCATCGTTCGTCACGCGAGAATTGCAATAACAATAGAATAAAGTGACAAGACCGAGTAGAAAGGTATGTGAGTTTGGGCATATCTGCGGTTTCAACCTGCTCGGACGACGTTATATATATATAATATTTTTTTATCGCATTTTTAACGTCAAGATTATAACGTTCCAACCTTGTATTTAATCTCATTCGAATCCTTTCATCTTACTCCAACGTCGCTGCGGCGTCATTGTAGCTTCAGCATCAACGTGTATACTCAAACAGAAGCCGCTCCGACGACGTTGAAGTGAAACGAACGCGATTGCAGAGCGAAAAATGAAGGGGGAGAGCGACGCTGTGTAAGAGAGCCGGACGGAGATCAACATTTTTACATAATTCTGCAGAGTGTCCGTATTCTTCTGGCGAAAGGCGCGCTCCGTCCGTCGGAGATTAACACTTTTACGATATTCTGCAGTGTCCGTATTATTTCTGGGGAAAGGCGCGCTCCGTTGATCGGAGATTAACATTTTTACGATATTCTGCAGTGTCCGTATTCTTCTGGGGAAAGGCGCGCTCCGTTAAACAGATTAACGCATTTTTTTTCTCTCCCAGTATTCTGCAGTGTCTGTATTCTTCTGGGAAAACAGTTGATAAAATCACCACTTCCGCCGCGCGTCCACGCGTCCGCGCCGATATCTTCGTACGCTCCCGTACGTCCCGAGGCGCGCTCAGCCCATTAATCCTTATCTCGCGGCGAGCGCAAATTTGCGGCAAATAGCTATATTGCCGCGCGAAACGCGATACGATCCCCGTACGATTTGCGTATTCGATCGCACGGCGCGATCGCGGTGGTCCAAGCTCCGACGCGTGCACGAAGCGTAAGTCGATGTCGAGCCTAACCTATTCGAGGCCAGCTAAAGTTCAGGACTCCCTCCAGTAATCAAAAACAAGGGGGAGGGGGGGGGAGGAAACCTGGGGCGTATGAGAGTCAAAAATATAATGCGCAAATTGCGGGCACTTGCGGGACGTTGAACGCCAAGATAAAAAATTCAATAAGCAAAAAGAGAATTCGCTCCTAACCTATTCGCCTCCGTCCCGACCACGGCGAGAACCGGCCGTGGCCACGACGGGACGGACGTTCGGCCGGCGAGAGGAGCGACGTCGGGTGCGACGCGGACCGACGTCGAGCGGATCGGCCAAGCCGTGCGCTTCCGGCCGCGACGAGTCGTCGATAACCTTCGAGAGACTTGTACTTACTCTTGCCGGACCGAGAAGTCCCCGCGTGCGTGGCTGCCGCGAAAAAGAGCGAGGGGGGGAGGAGAGGAGATGCGTCGTAGGGCACGACTTGGCGGTTCCGAGTGCCAGGCGGCCTCGCTCGCGACGGCAATCCCCCTCGGGTCCGTCCGCGTGTACGCGTCACTGGTCCGCCCGGCGGAGGTTATGGCGCGGCGTCGATGGCTGCCTCTCGAACGCGCGAGTTCGATCGCGCCAGGCAGACACCCCACCGTGGTATTTCCATTCGAACACATGAGAGCAGATAACGCCGCGCGCGTGTAAACACGCGAGCGAGGAGAGCGCGTCGAACGTGTCGCCGATCGACGCGGTCGAGTCGCTCGCTCGCTCGCCAAGTGGCGAGTTGTTTAGCGGAGCGGTAGAGGATCGAGGAAAAATAATGTATCTCTCGGACGATGCGTGTGTCCCGCGCGGGGGACGACGGCGATGACGACGACGCGCGGGCAATGGGGGTGTTAATTTCCCTCGGTCTCTCTCACGTTGCAGATGCCCGGCGTGGCGGAGCGATTGACACTGGCATGAGCGCGAGCGTAAAATGGCAAGGAAAAAGGGCAGCGCGCGGTTGAACTGTGTCAGCGAGGGCCGCTTCTTCTTCTGAGAGGACGTCTCTGACTCCGATTACGCGAGTGTGCAAGGAAACATGACAGATGTTAAACCGATCGGGATTTCGACGTCGCAACCACAGCAGCAATCGCAACCGCAGCAACAGCCGCAACAAATGATGATCGCAACTCATGACCTACAGCAACAGCAGCAGCAGAATGTCCAGCAGCCGCAGCAACAACATGTGCAGCAGCAGCAGCAGCAGCCCCAGCAGGTCCAGCAGCAGGCAGCTCAGGTGCAGCAGCAGCAGCAGGTTCAGCCGCAGCAGCAGTTGCAGCAGCAGGTACAGCAGCAAGTCCAGTCGCAGCAGCAGATGCAGGTACAGCAGCAGGTGCAGCAGCAGCAACAGTCGCAGCAATCGCAGCAGCAGCAGCAAAATAACGGGCCTCACAATGTTGTACCTACGCAGGTTCAAGTGCAGCCGCAGGTAGCTGCCAGCATGCCGCAACAAGTAAATGTCCTTTCGTATTTCGGGTTGTTTCGCATTTCGAAATTATTGTATAAATAATTTTACGTTTCTTCTATTTTGTTATCGATTCTCTCAATTATACCTTGTGAATTGCCGTGTTAATTTTACTCTTTGGTTTTTTTTACCAAAGAGCGTGTCGACGCTCTTTTTGCATCTTATTGGTAAAAACAAGTTGCAGGGAGCTGTTGCGGTGTCGATGCAGCATCAGCAACAGGGGGTAGGTGGTGGTGTATCCATGACGTTATCCGGTCAGCAAGGTGCAACCACCATAACTACAATGGCTGCGCATCCGCAGGCGGTTCAAGTGATTCAGCAGCCAATTCAGAGTCAAGCTTATCATTTGCAACAATTGTACAATACTCAGGGTACGCCTTTGTTGATGCCAGGAAATCTCGCGCTCCACCCGGCGGGCCTAAATCCCTCTTCTATTCAGGTACAATTCAATTTTTATCTAGGGAGTTTCATATATGATAAAGTGATGCTTTCTAATAAAAAAAAAAGTAATACGAAGAGCCTTATACACACAAAGTGATGATATAATATCGGGAAAAGGTATTTCCCTATAAAACTTTTTCAATTAAAAATATAATTTACACAGTGCGTTTCATAATTATAGGACCAGTGTTTTACGCGTTTCTGGTACAACGAAAAATGATTGAAAAAAATGACATGTGATAAAAATATTAATGGTGCTGAATTTGGAATGAAATAAAAATTCAAAATTGTACTGTTTCATAGGTATAGAACCGCGCGAGAAAACCACTTTTATTCGAACACTAAATGTAAACAAACCTTCTTTCATCATTGGCTTGTCAGTGAGAGTTCAGTTCGAGAATTCAGTACCGCAGTAAACTGTTGAGTTTAACATACGAAAGAAAAGAAAGACGAGATTTTTGCCTCAGCAAAAGCTGTCATTAACAGACATTGCTCGTGTAATAGTTCAATTTCATTTTGCTGTGACAAATGTTTTTGAAAACGAGGTTGATTGGACCGCAAAAGTCGGAAAGAGAAAGGGTCGAAACAGAAGTTCTTAACCCGCGTCGCACACCGAATTATCAGAAATTCAGAATAGCGTAAGTGAAACCAAATCAGAGCTTCAATTGAATGTTTCCCGTTCAACGGTATTTCGCGTTCTAAAGAAAAGTCAGATTATCGAGAGACAAATAATGCGAAAGGCTCCACGACTTTTACCTCGCCATTTGGGAGCTCGACAAAATTTTGCGTTGGTGAATATCGCAAACAATTGGACCTCGGTTATTTTCTCAGATGAGAAGAAATTGAACTTAGACGGTCCTGGCGGTAATCGTTGCTACTGGAGGGATCTTTGAAAAGAGCCAGTGTATTTTTTGACGAGAAATTTTGGCGATGGCGGCCTAATGGTATGGGGAGCATTCTGCGCTAATAAAGTGCATGAATTGGCATTCCTCTCAACAAAAATGAACTCCACGGAGTACATCAATGTGCTGGAGCAGCATTTGCTACCGTTCATGGAAGAGAACAATGACGTTCAATTGTATTTACTTAGTTTAATTTTAATTAGTACTCAATTCCAGAAAAGCGACAAATCACACTGGTTCTATAATTATGGAACGCACTGCATTGTACATTTCTTATCAATAGAATAACATAAAACCGAAAAATTCTATGAAAAATAGTTGAACGTAAAATATGATACGTGCTAAAAGTATCATATTTTACGTCACCTCAGTAGGCAATAAATTGTTTCTCTCTCTTTAATAGTTTTTAATATCAGATTCGGTTCTAAAATTTTTCTAAAACTATTCTAAAATTTAAAAATTATATATTCTATAATTTTATTAACTATAAATTTTAGAACTTATTAACTAAAATTTTAAAAAACAATTCATACTTCATAGGTGATAGCAGCTGGAAAGCCGTTTCAATCTACAGCTCAACTAACTCCTCACATGTTGGCCACGACATCTTCACCTGGACAAGGAGGTGGTCATCCAGGCGCGGCTGGCACCAAAGTCCCGGGATTTCCCACCGGCTATTTACCAGTACCCACGTCCGCTAATCCCGGTGCTGGGCAGACGCTAGTGTTCGGTCAACTCGGTGTATTAGGCTCCCCGCAGCCACCGCCTTCGCTGCAGCAGCAGCAACAGCAGCAATCCACGAATAAACAAGATCAAGTACAAAAGGTGAATGCTGCATCTTTTATCCGACGATATTGAAGCTTCGTATCTTGCGTTTGTTTATCGCTTTTCAAACATTGTCATCCGCATTTTTGTACAAGATCTATTTCAAACAGTATACAGCATGCACCACTGGGACACCTTCGGGTGGAAGAACTGGTATGCAGTTTGCACCTTGGCAATTCGCCCCTCAAGTGTGGACCACTGGATTGCAACCGACTGGACCGACGCTCCTCACTGCCGCGCCTAATCAGATATTCATTCGCGGTCCTACGCAAACTGATATGTTTATACAAAGTCCACAGCCGATACAGGCGCACAATGGTCAGTAACTCATTCATTCGTTAATACATCATCATCAGTTCCTTTTACTCCTCACGGGAGCATAGGGCATCAACAAATCCTCTCCATCTGATTCGGTTTCCGGCGAACGCCTTCACCTATCTTCAGGTTTTTTCCATGGTTTTTGCCTCTGCCTCAACGGTTCGCCGCCAGGTCATCCTTGGTCTACCCCTCCTGCTCCTTCCTTGCGGGTTTCAATCCAGGGCCTCCCGCGCAACGTCGCCCTCTGGTTTCCTCAGCGTATGGCCTATCCACTTCCCATTTGTTAATACACTCAAACATAAAATAAGAATTTAGTTTTTGTTATTTCTAATTTTTTTTATATTTCTCTGCGACACGTGAACGAAAAGTTCACACAGAGAATAATGAGTTCAAAATGTCTTATTTTGTCGGATTAGCTCTCGCGGCGCAACAACAGATACAAGGTGTGCAACAGATTGCAACGGCGACCGGTGGAAAACCCGCTAAAGTGATGGATATCCAGCAGCAACAGCCCCAACAGGGTAAACAGAACACGGCCATACAGAGGCCGTTGAACATCCTACCGTCATCCTTGGCGGTACAGGCTGCCAATGTGCGAGCTGCTGCTAGTTCTGTCTCTACGCAGACAGTTTACGGAGTACAAGCTACAGTACAAACACAGGTTGCTATATTAACATTAGCGTGATATTTCATTTTTATCTCGAGAGTCCATTACACATAAAATGTATTATTCTATATTTAAAAAAAATAACGTAAAAACTAACTGAAAATTAATTCAAGTCCTACGATAGACTCTTAACTTTGTAACTCGTGCATAACGACTTGCATGACAATAATCTATACATAATCTATACTTATATTTATTAGCACAATAGAAGCAGTAAGAAAATAGTGGACAATTATCTAATCAACCATTTGTTAAATATTTAGGGTAAGAGTGGCGGTGGTGGCGGGAAAGGCCGTGGCAAGCCGGTACAATCTCCGCAACAGCAGCAACAGCAACAGCCACAACAGCAGCAGCAGCAAGCCCAACCAACGATACAGCATCAGCAAGTCTTCATACAACAGAAGCAGCACACGCAGCAGCAACAACAGCAGCTGCAACAACAATACCAACAAGTGCAATCGTCCCCAATACAAGCTAAACCTATCATGAGTAAGAGCGCTTATTAAAGTTGATATTAATACGATATTTATCAAAATGTCAAGATAAAGAGCTGTTGGTATGAAATATAGAAACTACATCTGACAGTATTAAAATTACTACAAAAATGTTTTGTTACGTAGCGAATATGACGTTGCAACAACCACCACCTGGCGTTGTCCTGGGAGCGGATCGTTCCATTATGCCGGTAGTCTCGGTGGGCGGAGTTGGAGTCGGGATCGCTGCCACGTCGCAGATGAATCCAATGTCGCAACCTCAGATGTCGACTATGCAGCAGCTACCTTTACCGGTACTGATTAAGTTGCTACGCTGCTTCGGAAGTTATTGGCTTTGTGGAGCTATGCACAATTACAAAACGATAAAACTGTTCTTTTCTTTCCCTCGGCAGCATAAAGAATGCGAAATCAAGAATGATAATATACTGTTTTTTTTCCCTAGGCAATCAATCCGACGATTATTGGTAATCAAATAATGAGCGGTGCATCGCAAGTTCAGGCGATGCCGATCGTGCATGCGACGCAGGATCAGTCGACACACGACAACACCAACTCGACGATAATGATTACGTCGCCGGATCGTAATCCGCAGGCAGAGTGTTCTTTGATATTGCCATCTACCACAAATCCCCCGTTAATGACCGACGATAGCGTGAAGATAGTTGCGAAGAAGGAAGACATACCTGTCACTACAGAAGATGTCGCGGCGGCACCTCAGTCGGAGATAACTGGTATTAACCTTGTTTTATTATAGATAGGAAATTTATTAGACGCAATTCAAATGAATATTTAAATCAATGATAGGTATTTTTCAAAAAACGACCTACACTGGCCAATGCCTTCATTGAACATAAAAACTAGTTTTTGTAGGTCGTTTTGTGAAAGATACTTATCATTGTTTTGAATTGCTGGCGATATCACATATCTACCTCAGAATATTTAAATGATTTCGTGATTGATTGTACGTAGATGGAGATCAAAGTAAGATAATAAAAGAAGAGGAAGCGACTGCTCCAAAAGTGGACGAGAAACAGTGCAATAACCCGTTAACAGGGCTTGCCAATGCAGTGAACGCGATTACGAACGGCGTGGTTGGCGATGAGTCACAGACCATACCGATCTCCGCGACAGTCATAGTGAATAGTAAACAAGCACCGCCTAAAGCCATGGTTAAGCCTCAGGTCCTTACGCACGTGATAGAAGGATTTGTGATACAGGAAGGTACATATTATATAGTCGTATCTTTATCAATTATGTTGTATTAAATGTTACCGCGTTACAAATATGATTGTTTTTTTTCTATCTACGCTGCAGCGTCTGAACCGTTTGCAGTGAGTCAGGATATTACCAATATTCTTAATCGAAGTAACACAGTCGTGGAAAAGGAGGCACACGAAGAGCCGCCAAGTAAGTAAATTATGAGTGATTAATGTTGCGCTCATAGTTGAAGCTAATAATCAAAATTTGCGTTACAGAGAAGAAACTTTGTACTAGTTATTTGAACGAAGAGGACGGCATCAGCGGCCAAATCAGTAAGTGCGAAAGCTGCGGTAATATGATCGACGAACAAAACGTCAAGTTGAAAAAGGAAAAACGATTCTGCTCGTCGATGTGCGCAAAGAGGTGAGCACTTTATATAACATACATCGAGTGTTGCTTGTCGAATTTTTTATTCTTAACCTTCTTTCTCGCAAATGTCTTTTTTAACTGACAACTTAATATAATAGGATAACTGCTAGAATGCATATCTTGGGCCCAGTTTTACCAACGTCGCTTAACTTTAAGCTTAACTTAATTCACGTTTGTCTGTTTCTAAAGTAACAGTTGGAAAGAGACAAAGAACGAATTAAACTAAGCTTAATGTTAAGCGACGTTTGGCGAAACCGGTACTTAATATTATTATAAACAAATTTTAATCATAAAAGGCGAACGTTTCGACATACATTGTCTTCTACTTCAAACGTTCAACATTAACATAAAATGTTACTTTTATTTTTAATTTTTAATCTATTCACTTCGATATATATATATTTAATGTTTAATTTATTTTATATTATGCGCTGAGAAAGATAATGCATAACAAAACATTTACCTTTTATGATTAAAATTTGTTTATAATTATATTGAGATAAGTATTCTAACCGTTACTCTTTGCTTGTTGATATTATTTACCTTTCCTCTGCTTATTTGTTCATACAACGAGTATATTTACCAATTATTTTCCATTCTTATCTTAATTACAGTAAAAAACGTGAAACGCGAGAACGCGATGCTCCGGAGAAACAATGGACTGAAATAGAGACTGAAATGAAAACCGTTGATAACGACATGACGAAGAAGAACGGCGAGGAGAAACCATTGTCTACGACTACCACATCCTCCGCCGACGAATCACTGCCGAAAGTGAATCCGGTTAAATGGACGGTAATGATATGTTTTTATGAGATTTTTCATTAAAATATATGCGAGTGTCTTCGCGAACGAAATTGTGACAAATTATGTGTATTTCGCGCAGGTGGGTGAGGTCTGCGAGTTCATACGCGGCCTACCAGGATGCGCCGATTACGCGGAGGACTTTGCTATACAGGAGATCGACGGCCAGGCTCTTATGCTGTTGAAAGAAGACCATCTGATGTCGGCAATGAGCATCAAATTAGGTCCGGCATTAAAGATCGTCGCCAGGATCGATTCGATGCGCGTAGAGTCGAACTCGAATCCTTCCTCGAATAATTCATAACCGTCTGTTTATTAATAGCGGATTTCCAAAAAAAGTGTTTCCAGAACGTTTCTAGCCTGTGGGCTACAGGGTTTGTGCAAGTATTTGATTGATTGTAAGTGTATAGGATTAAATATGTTTTAATTGCGCAACATCTAAGAGTATGGACACGGACGATTCTCATATCGATATGTTTTACCAAACGCTACTTTGTACATTGCGACTTCTTTGATTTATCTCTGGAACAAATTATATTATGTACTTTAGTTTGCACAATTAATTTCAAAAGAGAGGTAGCAATCCATTAAAGCTGTCCATTTTTTAATTTAAATGTATGGATCAAAGTAAAAAAAACAGTTCACTTATTGGTATTTTACTTTATGGCGAAAAATGAGGATACTTGTATACTATGCGTATGACGGATACTCGTGAATATAATAGATTCTATAAGATACCTCGTTTAACAAATTGTTCTTTAGAATTTCTTTTAAAAAAACTTTATTTAAGAGTATCATTCATACGTTATTTATAATTTGATTTTTAATGTATTTATTCAATCTGATAGCGATTTAAACGAATTTAAGGATTGTCATATCCTTTTTTTTTTTAGAAACTACATTATCGAGTACACGTTTATTTTACGCACAAAAAATTGGATTTGGGTGGAAATTGTACTCTGGAGATACTAAACATTAAACAATACGTTTGAATTTGTTTAGTTGTAGTGGGTGCGACATCGATGTTTAAAGATGTGTGCATTTATAACATCGCGCAGTGATCATATGGTTAGATGATCTCAATGATTTTACTGATTCTGATGAATAGAACGTGTGTGAAAAGATTTCATTTGACATGTACTACGAGGATTTTCTCAAAGCGTACTATTTTGTGAAACTGAGACTGTCAAAGACTAGAGTACAAATTGTGTCCATTATGCAAAAGCATATATTGTACATATGAAAAGGAGGATACAATACAGCACGCTGTATTTTGTACTCAAAGAGTAAATACCACCGGTTGACGTACAAAATGCATTGCCTTCGATACAACTTACAGATAATAGTCGCAGTTACTGTCGCGTTAAGAATGTCGATATTTTTCTTCTCACCGGAACGATTTGACTAACTCGTTCTTACGCGCTGGTATTGGAGGAAGAAAAAACGAAACTGCCTGCTTGTGTCATTCGTATTTTCATACATATACCTACGTGTTTTTGTAAGACGTAAAACTTGACCGATACAGATGTAAATAGTAGATCTAGAACGAATTATTTATTGTATAAAATTTTATGACATAAGATTTTAGTTTCCAAGAGTTGCGCTCCAATTGTCATGGTTCTTGGTCTAATAGAAGAGAAGTAATTATCTTATTCTATAAGAGAAATTATAAATCTCTGTCATTAAGGATATAACATTATGACGAAGTGATAAGTCGGGGAAAGAATTGTCACTATTTTTAGTGTTGAACAACGTCTTTTCAACAAAATAAAATTTGATATATTAATTTTTAGTACGTCGATACATTGGCATGTTTTTAAAACTCGCTGTAAATATATATTCATTATATAAATTCACACGCATAACCGTCAATTCTGGAGCTAACCGAGGCGAAGGTTGCTGCTTTTATATATTTCGTACTGTAAGAGTATTAAAATTAATTTTGTACGTATTGCGAAAAGCAACTACGAGATGAGATTCCAAATTCTACAGGATCCGTCGAGTTTTGGATTGCACAATTGATTTGCGATGCGTTTTACGCGAATGTTAAATGTAGTAATAAATGTCTTTTTGTACGTTGTAAAAGAGAATCTTAGCGGAGGAAGCAATATAGCTCGTAAACAAACCGTATAACATTACTAAATTTATCTCACGATCTTATTCATGCCTATTGATAGAAAGTAGAGTCTCTGCATAACGCAACTTGAATATTCTGTGCACATGCAAATTTTTTTACTCAGATTCGGTTGCACCAACACACAATGCGAGCTTGTTAACTCTGCCTCCGAGAAAATCGTTATCTTCCATATTGTATACATTAATTAAAAAATTATATTTCCTTCCTATGTTTTTCTATAAGGCTCCTGTACCAAGAAAAAAAACATAGGCACGTGAAAGGCATTCGATTTGTTTAACGCTAATTGAGATTGGTGCAACTGTGGCTGACTCATAGTTTTCGCGAATGCTGAAATTCCAGGTTCAAAATTTAGCCTCGTTTTCGGTGAAGTTTTGAGACAACTCAGGGCCAAATGTTTCACAATATACTTTTTTATAATGGAGAGATACGCTCTGCAATTGCATAAAACTGAAATATTATTATACTATTGGGAAAGCAGGGGTTGAATAACTGCAATTAAAACTTCTCGAATAAAGAAAGTGTAATGAATTTACGAGTCGATTAATTCCAGGAGGATCCTTGTTTAATTCAAACTTTCCTTCAAAGTATGCTTTCTTGCAAATGACATTCGTATTTTCTACAATTCGTAATTTCTTGTAATCTAATACGTCGTCCAATTAAATTTTCTTCTTAAATATACAATGAAGACTTGCAACTCGAAATTTGTGATAATCGAGATACAAAAGTTAGTAGCGAACAAAATACATTTAACGTTACATCACACAAAATATATATATAATAAATCTATAAAGTTTATTTACAAACAATAAGCATAATTTTAATTATTATGCTGCTTACATATGTACACAGGTTCGTTTACAGGTGTCACTCGTTACGTGTGTCACTCGACGTTTCCATCTCCCTAGTCCGTGCGTTAAAAGAATCGCCGTCTCGACCGTGTGGTGTTCTACGTCGACAATTCAACGCTCGGAGCAGAATCTTCTATGTTCCTACCCTCGAGCAGCAGGTCGTCCTGGAGCAGTTTACCCTGCGCCTGCTGCAGGGGCCGAACGTATCTAAAGAACTCGTACGTTTTATAGCCGAGACCGAGGCAGGCCAGCACCGTGACGCCCATGCAGACCTTCACGACGCCCCTGTGCATCTTGTCGAACAGCCTCTCCCTCCTTCTTTTCTTTTGAAAGTCCCGATCCATCGCCGGCAAATACCGCTCGCTCGTTCACTCGCTGAAAACAACATTACGTAAACACCAGGACGTCTCGGAGCGCGGATAACCTCGAAACTTCGGCACGACAACGTCGCGGGCGGTTAAACTTTACCGTGCCTGCGGTAAGGCGGCTCACCTGAAAAGCGTCGACCACTCGAGCTCGTTGACTCTTCAGTCAACAGCAGACCACGGCAGACTGAATTTTCCTCTCAACCGGCTTCCCCAAACGTTCGGTGAATCCAACGAATCGAAACTTTCGGAGACGCGAGGGACGCAAGTGTCGCGCCGCCGCGTATCGATACCACGTGGGATCGAGTACCGCGATCCTCCACTACGCGGCGCTACGATTCGCGAAGATAATTTCAAAACCTGCGCACAAAAGAGGAGATATTAGGAGAGAAAAGAAATATAGGTAAATATTAAATCTACATATTGTTTAAATTCATAAGCTAAAACATATTTTGGATTTAAGGCTGTATGGCACAATTTTACATTTATATCTTGTATTTTATTCTATTTTATTAAGTTATATCCTATTTCAAAACGTTATATTTTATTACATTACGTTATATTCTATTTTATTACGTTTAATTTATGTTATAGTCTCCTTTCTTTTTTTCCCCTCTTCTAATATTTAATATTTCTCATCTACTTATTAGGTGCTTTTATGCCAACATTTGAGCACAGTCGACAATATGCGGCTCAGTCTCCATCGTAACAGTTTGTTCCAGTCAGATGCTGCTACAGATTGTGGATCGCAGTGTCAAAAACAATGAAACCTGTTGGTGAGTTGTATAAATTTTATTGAACACATTTTGTTATAAATATGTTACAAAGAAATTTCTGAAATAGTTTGTAATACGTGTCAATTTATTATCCTTTTAATTGTAATACAAGGAAAAATTTAACAAAATAACATTTTCTTCCCTTACATCTACTATGTATGTACATACGAGAGAATTATTGCGGGGATAAAACTCGAGTTCCCTTCAATTCAAGAGTGACAAGTGATACATAATACAATTCACAAAATACACTCACATCTGGAGGACTGTACAAAGTTTTATGAAATTTAAAAGTCAGTTTAGGCATTTGATGGACAAATTGGAAGCATTCGTACAAGAAACTCTTTATATGGAAAACTATTTTTTGCTCTTTTTATATTAAGCTTAAATTGTCGGAATCACAGCCCTATTATCTAATTGTAAGAAATGCGATTAAAAATCAAGTTCCGTTGCATGAACCACCGTCAAATAAAGGAAGTTTAGCGACGAGACTTACAAATACAATCCCGAATCCTCTGCCTTCTAATTCTTTAAAAACTCATCAAATATCTTTGAATCGATGTCCAACACTATCTCGTCCAGAGACGGGCCTTCTGCAGAGACTGGTAACTCTAAATATAAAACAGACAAATTAATCATATCAAGACCACAAAATGATGATTGCGTAGTTGCTGAAATTTAACGACTGTCATCTTGTAACGAATAAACCAAAGAAAGTAAAAGAAGCATTGCTTGCTGCGGAAGAAACCTGTCATTTTTAAGGAATGTACATGTATTAACTTGTAAATTATAAGAATGAATTCAGCTGATTGCATGGACCAAGCTTGCAAAATAATTGATCTTAAGTCGCACAATAATCGCGATGCTGTTTTGATATCCATTAAACACACCTTCGCACTTTTCATTTCATTCACTTTAATGCACGCATGTTCTTTTTCTTTCTTTTTCTCTTTCAATTTCTTTTGCTGGTTTAATTCGTATTGCGAAAGTCTCTCCGTGTGCTCGTGAGAGCATACAGAAATAAAAGACATACTTGGTATAGATCCAGTTGCCTTGTACTCCTCAATATCCTCTTTAAAAGCTTCCTCAAAGGTCTCCCGCCGCTCTTTCAATTTCTTTTGCTGGTTTAATTCGTGTTGCGAAAGTCTCTCCGTGTGCTCGTTAGCTAGCTGCGCTAAAAAATGAATTTGAAATAAATCACACGAAGATCTCGATTGGAGTTGCTTCCTTTCGTCGGGCGACATACCTTTGAAACTATTCAATTCTATCAGTTTCTTCTCTTTATACAACGCCAGTTGGAACCTGTGATCCAACTGCCGACTCTGTAAATCTAACATTTCATTTAGGTCTTCCAGTCGGTACAAGGCTCCTTCAACTTCCTCGAACATTTCTTGTAAATTTCCTTAGACATAAATAAACAATAATTCTAGAGATTCGGTCTCCATTCGCGTCTTAACTCATCGTGTCTCTGCAAAAGAAAACTACCTATTTGGTCCATGAGATCTTGAATCGAATTATTAATCTTTGGAATATAAGCCAAGGTGCTATTTAAACACGTAACGTTGCTCCACTCGCGTTGAAGCTTCTCGTAAATAGAGGATATCAGCGCATCCGCTTCCTGAGCCTTCCCCGCATTTTCCTCCACGAGCTCGTGAAGCTCGTTCCACTGCAGTTGAAAGTGATGCAAAACGTCCGCCCCAGCGTCATAATTTACATTCTTCACATTGGCTGGCTTCTTGCTCTTTGGTTGCTCGGTGGTGGACAATCCGCGTATACTAAAATCATTGATTGTATTCTGGAGTCTTAGAGCCTGAGCAGAATCGCTGTCCTGTACTTTATTATCCACAGTCTCTACTCAGTCGCGATAAGAGACAGTAGACACAGAAAATGTCTCACCTGGCAGATATACCTTCCTGCACCGTCTGAAACTTGCTACGTAGTGAACCAAACATGCTTTATTGTCTCAGTGGTGAACATTCACTGTCGATGGACCTTCAATGCGCCTCTAGATTCAGGCTGCCTGCACTGAATGACAAAGTTATTTCAATTTTATGACACAGATGTTGCAGCGAACGAAACGAATATATTTAATACCAATTTCAGGAAAGTGCTCTCAACCTCGCCGTATCATGTTACGGTTACATTTGCGCGGCAAATTGTGATAATTTATAAAAATCGTGATTTTCTACGTACATGTCTATTCACATAAAATTCAGCTGTAAATATCTTTGCCTACTCACAGGCACGTTCAACAAATCCTGTCAATTATATTCAATTAATCGCGTGTTTACCGCCAGACCAATTAATTTTACTTGTTCGACAACATAAATACGCCATTCTCGTCAACAAACGAGATTTTCGTACGTCCGTCATCACACGCTTTGAAACTATAATACAATATCGCAATTAGTTATTAGCAGTCAGCCGGGAAACAAAAGACGACGGAAACTTTGTTTACACCGTCAGATACCGCGTGAAAAGGTTTCTGTTTGCGCTTGATCGAAACTACAGCTCATCAGCCGTCAACTAATTGACGGTCGACGTGTCATTGTCAATTCGGACCTCGGCGTCCTCAGCTCAGTTGTTTACAAAACATCGCACTCCTGTTAGCTGATAAACGTTAAATCTCCTTCCGCGTATCAAGCGGTACGACAGAAAACCGACAGATCTGGAACTTAACAGAAAAGTCTTCTCTCTCTTCGAGAAAATAAAATTACATCGAAATCCAAAGTGCGAGAACTTGGCTCGATAATTTGTCTCGAATTGTCGCGGAGATGAGACGACAAGCAAGATTCCCTCACCTGCACTCTCTGGCACTTTATGTACTCGGAAACTATATTGCGGTACAGCTGGGACCACTGAGTATATACAGAGAGAAACCTGAGTATCCAGTATCCCCCTCGGGCGACGCCAGCGCCGAAAGTGATAAAATTTTGATTGACGATTTTGCGATAATGTCGGCCCACGTTCGGTGACGTAATCAAGCCTAGTTCGGACTGCTAATAACTAATTCCTTATCATAGAACTTATAGCAAGGAAGGGGAATAGCATATATGTACTTTCCGTGAGCCGAAACTGTGTCCAACATCTTCGCGACAAAGATAGATAGAAGACGACTTTGGTCCGTTATGCGCATGCGTTAAATCGTACACACACGAAAATGCACAATATACGTATGTACACAATCTACAAATCAATCTCGCTTTCGCTACTCATGCGCAGTTCGAGTAAAAGTCATAGAACGAGACAGAATGATAGAAAGACAGATAGATAATAGCCGCGTTCAGCAGACACAACTGTTGAGTGAGCGCTCAATGATTTCTTAACATGATTGGCTGGAACTAAAGGTATTAGCCAATCATACTGAGCGCTCACTCAACAGTTGTGTCTGCTGAACGCGGCCAATAATTATTATTCTGTTAAGAGGATGCTAAAGTCGTCTGTTTTACCGACACATTTGAATATAGTTTTTGCGCTGCTGAATCTTTTTATTAGTTTTTACGCCTAAAATAATATCAGGATAAGTTGCGGACCGCATAGCAGAACGTTTTTATACTTGAAACACTCGGGTAAGAAGTCTAAGTCCCAGTCTACAATAGAGATTTAAGCCCTAAGTCCCAGTCTACAATAGATGATTTAAGCCCTAAGCTTTAAGAAATTGGCCAATCACGGTCAAATACGAGTAGAATGCGCGACTGTGATTAGTCAATTTCTTAAGGCTTAGGGCTTAAATCTCTATTGTAGACTGGGACTAAGCCTTAAGTCCCAGTCTACAATAGATGATTTAAGGCTTAAATCATCTATTGTAGACTGGGACTAATGAGAAAGATATTGATATTTGAAATTTTCGATTTTTTAATCGTGAGCAATTTGAATTTGGCTTTATAAAATTACAAAATTCTTCCACGCGATTACAGTTCGCGTAAAAACAAAGCGGGGGGTTCACGACTTTATATAAAAAACGAAGAGAAATTAAAAATATCAGCATGTGAAGCCTAACCACAATTATTTATAAAGCGATATTTTTAATTTCTCTACGTTTTTTATATAAAGTCATGAATCCCCCGCTTTGTCTTTACGCGTACTGTAATCGCGTGGAAGAATTTTGTAATTTTATAAAGCCAAATTCAAATTGCTCACGATTAAAAAATTGAAAATTTCAAATACCAATATCTTTCTCATTAGACTTCTGACCCGAGTGTTTCAAGTATAAAAACGTTCTGCTATGCGGTCCGCAACTTATCCTGGTATTATTTTAGGCGTAAAAAGTAATAAAAAGATTCAGCAGCGCAAAAACTATATTCGAATGTGTCGGAGGGAGCCAACACGGCCACGACAGATAGATAAACGAGATAGAAAATAGTTTCTGGGTGCGTTCTGTTAGGCATCGGATTTGGCAACCGCTGCACATCGGATCTGCCGGCTGCATAGCTGATTTGAGAGAACGGAGTTTTGCGCTCATATTCTCAAACGCGCGGTATTTGTATTGGAACGATACAGAGAAAACTTGTATACTTCTACAACGTCTATTGGTTCGTCGTGGCCGTGTTGGCTACCGTTTATTGGTTGCCGGGCGCCATAATTAGAAGAAGTGTCCACGTACTGCAAACTTGCGCAGTTCACAGATACAAACTTCCGCTGTGGTACCGATTGCGGCACGTGTTGCTGTAGAGACCCAGAGAGTAGTCCCAGACTTTACCTTGCTACTGATGGAGTAAGTATAGTTGCAGCATAGCTGCCTCGTTATCTTTCGGGTTTCGTATATTCATAGATATTTATAAAATTTCATTATCTTTATGCACAGAATTGATATAATTAAATTAAGAGCAAGTCGACGTCGAGCTAACGTCCAATTTTGCCTGGTTAATCGTATCTTTTTCAACTTGAAACAATCGAGAAATGGCCGGCGCGGAGTCTGTGGTGCAAAGATTTAAGTTGGATCCGGACTGCGAATTGAGGTTCGAGGTGAAGAGCAAAAATAAGGTTACATTGGAGGTAATGAGAAGCGATTCCTCTTTGACCTTACGAACTTACTTATTCTGTTATTAGATGGCAAAATTTTGTTATTGCAGTTAATAAGTGGTCTGGCGGAAGTTTTTGGTACGGAATTGGTACAGGGGAAAAAATATGAGTTTACCACTGAAGCAAATATCGCGGTTTACGCGCCTTGGCACGATTGTGTCGTTGAATTAGTTGGACTGCCAGGCTCCAGCTACATGGCGAAGAATACGCCTATGCGTATATACTTGAATTGCCACGAGGTGCTAGAGCGAATGAGACAGACTGCGGCGTATAAAGACACTGTAGGTCCAGTAACAATGGTTGTGGGTTCTCACAACGTCGGCAAGTCTACACTTTGTAAAATACTGCTGAACCATGCCGTTAGAAAGAACAGAAGGCCGATTTTCGTCGATCTAGACGTCAGTCAGGGACATATATCGGTTCCTGGCACTATAAGTGCTTTGTTGATGGAACATACGTCCGATGTAGTAAAGGGTTTCAGTCAAAAAGTTCCAGTGGTCTTCCACTTTGGACATAAAACGCCACACGCTAACGTAATGTTGTACAGATTACTTGTAATGCAGTTAGCGACGATTTGCAAAGCTAAGTTACAAGCCGACTACAAGAAGGCTAAAGTGTCTGGAATTGTCATTAATACGTTTGGTTGTATCAAGAAGGATGATTACTCTTTACTCGCGCATGCCGTGGAGGAGTTTAAAGTGGACACGATTCTCGTGTTGGATGAAGAGAGTCTCTACTATGAATTGGTGAAAGATCTGTCGGATTTGGTAAAGGTGATCATTCTGCCGATGAGCGACGGAGTCGTCGAGAGGAGTCAAGATCAAAGAACCGAAGCGAATAATCAGAGCATTAAGAAATTTTTCTATGGTTCTCAGATTCTGTTGTATTCACATAGCTTCGTGTTTAATTGGAGCGATATAAAATTATACAAGTATGGGGCACCCGTACCGACGTGTTGTGCGCCGTTAGACAAAGCGAGGGATAACCCCACGAAATTGGTACCTGTTGCGCTAGGACCCCATTTGTTGCATCGCTTGCTGTCCGTTTCCTTTACCGATAATCCTGAGACTGTCTTACGGACTACCATATCCGGATTCGTCTGTGTGTTAGTATATTCGACATTTCAATATTTGTAGTTAATAGTAGTAATTCTTTGCTTTCATGAAAATATCTTCTACATTTACAGGACTGATGTGAATGTCGAGAAGCAGACGCTTACACTACTTGCCTCGCAATCTACATCATTACTAAATAAAGCGCTAATATTGTCGGATATAGAATTTATAGCTAGCAATTATGAACCACATATAAAGTAAACATTTTTTATCAGAAACATTTTTTCTAATGAGATTATACATTTTTACCTGACGCTTATAAGTTACAAGTTTAAGACGCAAGTATAAAGCCAACGGCACACGGTATTATTTTTCCTACTGGATTGCTTACGAGAGCCAACCAGGATTTAGCTTCAAGTCACCTGATCTAAAACTCTGCATCCTGATTGGCTCTCGTAAGCAATCCAGTAGGAAAAATAGTACCGTGTGCCGTTGGCTTAAATCATGTAAACTTTTATAAAAAGGAGCATTTATTGAATACAAAACCAAAAACTTTCTAGTATCATTAAAGCCAACGGCACACGATACTATTTTTCCTACGGGATTGCTTACGAGAGCCAATCAGGACGCAGAGTTTTCGATCAGGTGACTCAAAGCTGAATCCTGGTTGGCTCTCGTAAGCAATCCAGTAGGAAAAATAGTATCGTGTGCCGTTGGCTTAATACTATTCCCTCTTGATTCCATAACGCAATAGCTGTATACGCATGGTATAAGGCCGTCTAGACTAAAGTCCCTGTAATAAGAGTTCTATTTCGACATAACATGGGGTTTGTTTTCTGTTCCTGCACTGGTGAACTAGTGCAGTAAGCTAGAATGAGAAAAAATATGCTTGTCTTACTCCAATTTATTGCACTAGTTCACTAGTGTAGGAACAGAAAACAAGCCTAATGTGTCATTATCGCTGTACTGTTTAACTAGGGCCAGTTAATTGCAGCAGTGCAGCGATAAAGCCTATCACACGATGCCAGGCAACAGGAACAGGGAATAGAATTTCTGACGCGTTGGATTGGTTGGAAGAAAATTTCCGACGAATCCAACGCGTCAAAAATTCTATTCTCTATTCCTATTGCCTGTTGCCTGGCATTGTGTGATAGGCTTAACTTCTGCTGGACACAGGCAATGAGCTGCGCTAAGTGTAGAAGCGTCGCACCTAAGTGCAAGCGGTGTAAGGAAAAAATCAGATGGCCGGCAATTTCGAAGCAGATGTAAACAAATTAAATATTTATAGGCATAAGAATAAATATAAGGTAGGAGCTTTTCTGTGAATCTAGAAAAGATTTTGCAGCATTTATATTTTAATGCCGTTGAAAAAGTAATAACAGTCAACTGTCAAATTTATAAGGTTAGAAAATCTTATGCTGTGATGTATAATAATTAATAATATATAATACTAACAGTTTTTAAATATTTTTTTGTCAACCAGCAATTGCGCATTCAGAAAGCGAGTGAGAAAAAGAAGTGCGAGAAGCGAACCGGCCTGTCAATTGGATATATCGAGTTGCGCCGGAGTCATTGATCAGCCGAAGCGTATTCAGGATGGAAATAACAGACGTCCGACGAGTCGCAGGATTTGGCAGACTTTCTTTCGGCCCTTCGAGACACACTGGCAGTTGCTTGGAATCAATCGAAATTTGCTGCTTGACATATTGGTCTAGCAGCCCTTTCATTAGGCGAACTAATTGGAACTAGGTAAGCGAGCTGATTGCAGTATGTTGGTAGATGAGCAATAAGTTGTATCATTAAACTGGAATGAGTTGCATCTGCATACACTTTTATCATATTGGCAAAGCCTACTAATGTTACTTGATGGCAAATTGTCAGCGGAATTCAAGATATCTGTTGAATGTGGATTTTGTTCTATTTCTGTTGCCGATCTATGTGGAATTGTACGGCAAATATGTCATTCGCTTGATTGCGGCCACCAATCAGTTATTACAGTTTGTTAACAAATTGTATTTCTGCCAGCATTCTGACTGCAGTGTATTGTGTACGCTAGATTCCGTATTGGTAGTTTATTTTTAACGGATTTGAAAATTTTCAATGTATGTATCTCAATGGGAGATTGCTAAGTGTAGAATTTAACTTCTGCATCTTAATTTCCCAAATTTTTATATGCTTAGATGATACATAAAAAAATTTATGAGCCTGAATGGTAAATCACTGTGTTTGTTACGTATTACGCACGGCATAACACAGCAAAAAAATTGCTCTTGATCACTTAGATTCCAGCAATATATCAAAGTTGGGTAAGTTGGTTCGTTATCTTTATTTGATATTTATTTTACTAGTGTAATGTAATTTAACAATAAGAAAATATATGAAAAAATTACGTTAAATATGTAATTTTATAATTTTTAAATTATATTAAACATAATTATATTATTAAATATATAAATATACAATGTTATTTGTAGATAGAAACTGGTAGATTCAAGAAATTTGTAAACAGAACAAAATGTGGAACTGAAGAAATTCAACAGTGGCTGAAGTGTGTCTAGTGAATTGAAAGAAGATCACAAGCAGGTACTAAAAATGACAAGAAAGGCTAAAACTCAGAATATGTGTATAAGAAAATAATCAATGATAAAGGAGTTAAAATATAAACAAGATCTTATCACTAAAGATTTTATATGGAAAAATATGAATGGTTTAGTGGATTTTAGTTTCCCTAATTGATGTATAAAACAATTTTTATTTTTGTAGACATATATGGACAACAATCATCATATGGTGCAACGATATCGATGAATTAACTCCAATAAGGGAATTATTGGATTCCTTCATCTGGAATTGTAAAACAAATTATACGAATACATTATTGATGCAACAGTTTATTCCATAGTCATTGTCAATCTCGTACTTATACACGCAATAACATTGATAACTATAATATAAAGATTCCGGTGATGAATAATGCGAAAACTTATTACATTATTGTCACAATAGAAATCGTGAATCATTCACAACACACACCAGCACATACGCGATAAAGAATACAAGTTAAATGAACTTCCTGTTTAAGAATACAATGGGAAAACAATTAAAGCTCTTGTCAATTATGAAGCGAATGCTGACGCATTTTCATAAAACGACGTCTCAAAATCAACTTTAAAGTTTGCTTTTTTAATTAAAATTTCCAAAAGCTTGTTTTCTAACTTTGAGTCATCATTGCTCTGTATTGATTTGACACAACGAAGTTTTAATATAACAACACGGACAAAATACGGAGACGTAATATAATTAATGAAATTTAGTACACAAGAAAATAGCCATTCAAATTCATTATATTATTCGCGTAAACTCTTGGCGACTATTTATAGAATAAATAGAATAATTATCTGTGATAGTATTTGTATTTTATCCATGTCACTTGAATAAAACAGGCTTTTGAACTCAATTGTCGTTGGTTCTATACGTAATAAAAAGAGAAGATAAAAATTGCGAGCAATGTGCAAATACTAATTTTTATAATTATGCTTATAGTAATGATGTAACATTACTTTTATTGTGAAATGAGATATTTAATACATTATTATGAAAAAAAAATTATTTTAATAATTTCGTTTCTTCACACAAATCTAGAAGATACAATTCAGTCAATAACAAATCTGAAATGATTACAATTTACAATTCTACCAAAATTGAAATGGATGCATTTAATTAATTACCACAAGTGCATTTAATCAATTGTCACAGAACAGCATGAATAACTCGTAGACGGCTATTGATATTATTTTTAACGATTTTATCTCAATCGGCAATGAACAATTTTGCTTCATACCCCATTTAAATATAGGGAAAAAATCCTACAGCAAAATAATATTTTAAGTCATTATGCAAAGTTCATATTACTCCATTTTTATGGAGAAGATTGCAAATAGATGTTCTAAATTAAAAATCTCATTCGACCCATTCTCGATTTAAACGGAATATTTCGAGAATAAAGTCACTACTTTGCTTACAAACTTAACAATATTGTGTTGTTTTGCCATGAAAAACCGTAAAGTTTTAAGATGTGAACAGCAAATCAATAAGATACACAAACTGAGAGTAAACCGTAAATGTAGTCTTCACTTTTATATAATTATAAAATATTAGTATTTGATTCTTTCTAAAAAAAAATCAATAAAAGGCTATCTGGTGTTATAAAATTAATATACAATTTATATTCCTAACGAGTATCTTATAAACCATGCACGAAATTTGTTGCGAAAAATATCTCAGCCAGTGCGATAAATAGGATAGGGGAGTTTACAAGTGGTTCATTAGAATGTTTTGCCTCGGCGCTGAATGATGGAAAATGGGGTAAAATAAAGAGGAGATCCAAGCTTTGCCCGGGGTAATATTCTCGCAATAAATATCGTAAGATAAGAAGGTTAATAAGATGCTTATTAACGTTAATAATATTAAATTTGTATATCAATTTAGTAATAAGATTTCCAGCTTTGACATAAGTTTAAAGATCAAGTAATAATCAGCGCAAATAATAATAAATTATAACAAGCATGCAATTTCAAACTTCGTAATGTTCAAGAACGTATGTTGTTTCATTCCCCAGTCGTCACGCAGAGTCTAATGCACTAATTGTAATGTTGTGTTAAATGGTAATGTCAGTGCTTCTTAATTTGATCACAATTTTGAAAGTTTGAATAAATATTATAATATTTCCAAAATAAAATATTTTCTTATATTTTACATGAACCCGAAAACCTAAGTAAGTAACGAAAACATTTGAGTTCTCGAAGTAAAAGGTTTAAATTAATTTTTCTATATTGAGATTTCTCTCATGACCGACCCCACACGTCGTCTCACGAGAAATAACATGACGACTGAAGGATATATGTATTCATGAATACGGTGCTCATTCGACTAGATACGAACAAGATTTCTCTTCCTGATTATATACATCGTCAAGAATATTATCCTAAATCACCCAATTACGAAAAACTACGAGGATAAACTTCCCACGGGCTCGCTCGTACCCCAATAACAAGTTTTCGACTCTCAGTGGGTACCTATCGAGCGACGTGTACCGAAATGTATACATATAAAAGAAAATGGGGATATAATCCATCCTTTGAATTTAGTAGAATAGAGGGCTAATACATCCTTTGAACGTAATATCCCTTGTAAGATCGCATACTTTTAAGCGAGAGGAAGTGAACTGTAGTGCGAAATACGGTACTTCTCGCGGCATCGCATCATTATAGCATCGTTAACATTTATTATTTTATTACAAAATTATTTTTTAATAAATATTTGTTAATTACAGTATCATATCTAATAAATTGAATTTAAAAAGATACTTCTATACTCAAGTATTTTTCTCTAACTTGGACTTCAATACGTCATAAAGCTATTCGAGAAACGAAAAAAAATTTTTTTTTAATAAATTGAGGGAATATAATTAATTCTCGAAATTAACTTTTAGATTTAATTTAATTTAACTTTTATACCAGGGTAGAATATAGGTAATTTAAAATAACTCAATTAAAAACACTAGGACGCAAGTTATCATTTTTTTTACATATGAAAGTTTCGTATTTAACAAAAATTAATTAAATAAAAAAACTCTAACCTTTGCCTGATGCAACAATTATATATACTTTAAGTTTGTGAATGATAATGTCATATGCTCTTTAATTTTTATATAAAGGACCATTCTTACTAATTATATTAATTTCATTATTATCTGATACAATCTCATATCCCGCATTCGTTGTCCACACATCACGAATGTAATTACATCCGCTAATATTGTTTTTCTCGTTTTTACAATACGAAATAGAATGGTTGGAATCTCACAATTTGTAACAGCGCATATATGACAATATGTGATAAAGCTTTTTCATAAAACTGCTATTTATTTATAAAAGCGACATTTAATCTCGCAAAAATTAAATTTTTTATGGAAAAGGAGGAGTAAAAATAAAAGTTTAAAATGGTAGTCAATTACTGCAATATACTTGAGAGAAATGTTCGTCAATGAAAGCATGAT
Organism: Vollenhovia emeryi; assembly: GCF_000949405.1. Taxonomy (NCBI): domain Eukaryota; kingdom Metazoa; phylum Arthropoda; class Insecta; order Hymenoptera; family Formicidae; genus Vollenhovia; species Vollenhovia emeryi. Next base: position 349,961 of record NW_011967139.1, read on the forward strand.
AAAAATTTAATTGCGGTTATTTTTTAGGTAATGCCTCTCTCTCTCTCTCTCTCTCTCTCGGTGCATAAATTTAAAAATTTACAATTTTATGAAATTATAATAGCAATGTATTTGAATAATCAATACAAAAATATTATTGAAGCTAGAATAAAGAATTCTATTTTCTAACATTATTAGCCATTGGTTAAAATATTATTATATATTATCAAACAACAAGATAATGAATTCTTAAGCGACGCTACGTCGCACAGTGGTCGAAATCGGGATCGTAGGGGATAAAAATCCATTACCGGTCAATTTTAAACCAAATCAATTGAAACTTGGCAGACTAAAGCATTTTGGATCGTAGAATCTGACTACACTGCCGAAATTTTGAAAATCAAAAATGAAGAATGAGAAATTGCCACTTAAAGTTATATTTTTTGGACTGGCTCAGGCCAAGCACAGGTATAATAGGGCAGAACTAAATAGTGGGTTCATTGCATGAGCTAAAAATGAGATACCCGTGTTTTTTCTTTATCAATTTTGAATTTTTTTAAACAATTATTGTTTAAACAATTTGTATAAAATTTTCGAATTTTGAAAAACTACTTACGCCAATCGATTCTACGGGAAAAATTATGAAAGAAATATATATAACATTTTTCTATTCGAGTCTTATTTGTTATTATAAATTTATTATAAAAAATAAAGGATAGAAAGTGGCAAGCTCATGGACTCTGTATAATCTCTAAATCTATGAGCTTGCCACTTTCTATCCCTTATTTCTTTATAATAAATTTAAAATAACAAATAAAACTCGAATAGAAAAATGTTATATATTTTTTTTTCATAATTTTTCCCGTAGAATCGATTGGCGTAATTAGTTTTTCAAAATTCGAAAATTTTATACAAATTGTTTAAACAATAATTGTTTTAAAAAATTTCAAAATTGAAAAAGAAAAAACACGGGTATCTCTTTTTTAGCTCGTGCAATGAACCCACTATTTAGTTCTGCCCTATTATACCTGTGCTTGGCCAGAGCTAGTCCAAAAAATATAACTTTAGGTGGCAATTTCTCATTCTTCATTTTTTATTTTCAAAATTTCGGCAGTGTAGTCAGATTCTACGATACAAAATGCTTTAGTCTGCCAAGTTTCAATTGATTTGGTTTAAAATTGACCGTGTAATGGGATTTTTGTCCCCTACGATCCGATTTCGCCCACTGTGCGTCGTATAAAAATAAACTGACTGTGCGATTATGTTACATAGTGCACTACCGAGATATTCTACACTCTATTCAAGATTCTACCGAGTAACTTATCTGGAATTCTTTCACTATACATGTTTTTTATTTCAAATACTTATTTGGAAAGATAGTAAAAGAAATAACGATGATTCCGATAGAATGTCGTTGCAAACTTTCGATGGCAACTACCTAGGTCGAATAGAATTGATGCAATTTCAAATTTTACTTCTCACAATTAGTTTTGTAAATATATCGTACGATTTTGTTCGTGAGGGCTAATCATAACGCGCTCATGTATAGAGCATTAAAATACGATTAAGAATACAGCAGTACACAAACCATTTTATCAAACCCGTGATAGTACCTAAATACCAAAACTGATAATATAGGTTAACATGATAAAGGTGCTGCTTTGATAAATTATTAGCGTTATAATCTTTGTCGCATGTATTTTAATAGAAAAAAAAGGGAAAAAGCAAAGAGATGATGTAGGAATTTGAAAGAAGAAGAAATAATTGTAACGAGTTCTTGAAAACATTAACATTTTTTAAAATGTACAATTACCTTACAATCTTTTCACTTGGAGGATTTAATCCAACTACCTTCTTTGTCATTTCATAAATCATCTACTCAATACGTCTTAATAAAATACGTCGTAAAAAAATTTAATGTAAAAAATGTGAAAGAAATATTCCAAATGCATCTTTCTCTCGCTAATGGGAAAGATAATCGAGACAAATATAGATTAATGGCATAAATAAATAAAATTGTAAAAGTCAAGGAATCACATTAAATGAGAAATGTTTAGCAACAGACAAATACCAAGCAAACTTTAAATTCGAATGGAATGCTTATATTAACATATTTGGCACGACTGTTTATCAAATAATGCAAAGTAAATGATATGCTTACATTAGTTGGTGAATAATTAATTACTATATTTTAATAAATACCATTTATTTTTTAACCGATACAGTGGTTTTATTTCTTTTTAAGATCATTAATTTATATTTGGTTTTAATTTAATTATTATTTATTACAAAAGGATATGTAATAGTAAATCAAAGTGAGGGAGAAGGATACATTGTATTTCCTAATATTATTTTACATTGAAATTTTTAAATTTGCCGATTAAACTAAAATGTTATCAACCAGTTTCAGTCTTGTATTTTAGATTAGATTTGAGAGGCTGTTTACTTTATTTTTTCTCCAGATGTCCGGGCTCTAAAAATAATTGACCTCTTTGTATCTCTTACACGCACATTAGGCAATAATATATAATATGTCGGACTACTTTCTTTTTTCTTTCCGCAAGGTGGCACGTTTCGCTGTTTATGGTCTATTATTCTCATATAATTTTTTTAGACATCTCATCATATAATGGTAAATGTAACATTTATGTCATTTCGAATTGCGTGGCATTAAAATAATTTTTATTTTCTAACTTTAAAAAATGTGTTTCTGAAGAAGTGATGATTACATTCTTTTTCCGGATTTTTAAAGGCACAGCAATTTTCGGTCTGTATTTTCTGCTAAATAAAGTAATATTAATCTTTAAACGAATTGACCGACTAACCTTTTTCACATTCAATTTTGCTTCATTTTCTACATTAAGTTTCAGAATGTGAGAAGAACATTATATATAATATTACCATAATATTACTTCCCACAAACCCACAAACACGGAAGTTTGTTTTTTGTACCTTTTCTAATAATTTGGTCGTCACGAAGTATCTTACAGAGGAGAAAACCTTCGAGCAATTCTTAGTCCCTTTTTCAAAGTCATGTTCTTCAAAGGTGGTGAGCAGTGAAATTTACAGATCCATCTTTCTTGTGTTACACCCAAAGGATAACATTTAAACTTTAGATATCTGAGTGATTGATTATTCTTTTCAAAACTTTTAAAATCAATAATGAAACCGTTCGAATGACTTGAGTCTGTGCCTATGTAATAGTCTAGTGTATCCTAGCGAGATATATTACTCGAAGAAAAACTATATAACGCATTTTCTTATATTTCAAATTTGTTTTTAAAATTATATATGTGTAATATTACATATTAGATAATATATATAACGCATTTTTTAAATATTTTTAATTCGTTTTTAAAATAAATATATGGAATGACACATGGCTGATTGTGAAAGCGGTCAACTCTTTGCCGGTGTCTCTTGAATCCCAATTCTTATATCCCACACATGTGCCTCGATTTTACCAGAAAAGGTAACGGAAATTTCGTTTGGTTATTACTTCTTAGGATGTCGTAAAGAGAAGCCTAATAAAAAATGTATAAAACGCTCCTTACATTCCCAAATAGCTGTTTGATGGGCATCCTATATGTATATGGACAAAAACAACTTTGTCTAAAGTGATTGCAAAGTTTCGTGATTTAATTTACATTGAAAATGAGAGAGAGCAGATATATTATGAAACAAGTTGGAAAATGGCGCGATTCAAGCACATAAAGCTTTTGTACTACACTTCACTTCTAATCCGATTTTATAACAGAATTTGTTTATTACACTAGAATTGTTCTTTATAGAAATTGTGTAGCAAATTAAATTTTCTTTCAATTTATAAATAAAAAAATATATATTACGAAGTTTTAAATCATATAATTTTAATTTTAAATTATGATAGCATATAAGTGCTACATTGCTAATATTACTACTAAGTTCTTATGTACTAATTGTTATAGACAAACGTACTTAAACAACATTTGAATATGATCTAATACTGTGCTTAAAATTTGATTGCAATGATTATTTGCAAGAAATAATCTTATATTTGCTTTTAAACAATTTATATTTTATTTTGAATATTATTATTTCATTTTATTTCGACATTTTATTATATTTTATTGAAAGTGCTTTTAATCATTTATTTTTGTTTACATATAAGTTTGAATTTTCTATAATTATGTTTGCCATATGATTCTTTTTGAGAAAAATATTATATAATATTTTATAATTATTTATTTATTATTGTGAGATCGGAAAAACAAAATAATTTTGACGAGAAAGAGAAACGTAATAAAATATTTAATTTATCGGCGTGTGTATATATAATGTGTATGTTAACAAGAATTGGATCATGACTTTCTATACTTCACGCAGGCTAAAAATACTTCGTAGCTTTGAATAGTAAATTGCTTGAAGTTTACCGATTACGTAATCATACTTAACGTCGCCAAATATAGCAAGTCAGCATCACATCGCGCAACAGTTAAAAGCATTAGATACTGTTACACTTTGTTTTCTTGATTGTGTAACCGATCTAATTTATATCGCATTTGACATCTGTGAGTTTAGTTTGGATAGGCGGACAACTCGACAAAATTGGCTGCGAAACGTTAATTCATTTTTAAATATAAAAAATGGGGCTTTTTCCTTTTATTTGCATGTTTCTACACGTAGCGTTCAAAGTAGGTTAAGGATATACATAATAGAAAAAAAGTCAGAGAAGAGAAAAATGACGAAAAATTACAGGACAAAAGTCTGTTTAGCTTAGCTGCATTCTCTACATTCTTGTTTTCTTTTTGCTTCTCCTAAAATGAGAATCTATATTAAAACAATTAAGTTTCTCTTGAAAAATAAAACATGAACATTTTTTTACACAAGGTGAGTCTGTCTAAATTGTAGTCACGTATAGTTTCTTTCAGTGCAAAACGATAAGATTATTTTTACATAGGTCAGGAATGATAATATAACTACTGTTGCATTTTTATTTCTAAGAAACTTTTAAAATTTTTCTTTCGCTTTGCGACCGTGTTATATTAGTGAGTTTTTATTAAAGGACCTACCTACATATTTAATAAAAATTGGATTAAGCTTTTCCCAATATAATGATTATTATATTAACGTGTTCAATTATATAGAAATGCATTTATAAAATTTACAAAGAGCGGGAAAATCGACGTGAAAGAAGATGGCTGTCAATTGGGCAATTAAATCCACTGGTTCCGCGCATAATTAACCAACTGTTCACGATACCGGAAATTTTCTGTACATTGAACGGCCGATTGGTTGGTTAGATCGTTCGCGAACAGTTTGGCAACGTCGCTAAAGCTTAACCTCTCTCCTTCCTCACTCCGCCATGCCTCGCCGGTACGACCGGTGCTTAGCAACCAGTGAGGTCAACAAACGAGGTCAAGTCACATATTAACCTCGCTTCCAGAAAATATTACTACCGTATTGCTGCTAAACTGTTACCGCATATCTTTAGCTATCCTTAATTACCGTTCGAGCGATATCGAACACCTGTCATCCATTCAAGAAAAAACTCGGAATGCCAGACAGAATTATTCACGTAGCTTGAGGATGAAATACCCATGTCTCATTCCCTCAATATTATTTTTGCAAGAAGCAATGTATCATCCATCAAGTTTAAAGGATACAAAAAGCACGGAAAAGGAAAACGTGAACGTTGCTGGATTGTTATACATAATTCCAACATCCACAATGAAAAGAATCATTCATCTCGGTCTTTTCCGAAAAAGTGACCGTTGGAAATTCTCACGCGACATAACCCAGAAATAAAAAGGCTAAAAGATTTATCTGATTGTGAGACAGAACGTCCTTTGTGAAAGTAGACAAACATGAAAAAGGGCCGTAGTTTCTATGCTCTGGTAAAATAGCTGTCGCTGTTGGATACCTGCGTTACTTCGCAGCAGCAGAGCAGAGGAAAATCGAGAGGAAAAAATAATATAAAGACGCCGTATACATGGAGAGCGGAGAATTGGAGGGCTCGTATTAAAGCGGGCTGTAATCTATTGGTGTAGTGGTAAATGTGTAGAAGCTCTAGGTATATAGATAGATCTCTAGGGTAGATGTAAGGATGAAAGAGAAGGAACCCGGGAGGGAAGTGAGGAAATGGATGGTATGCCAGGGGCGGCGAGGTAGGTCCTCCCCCTCTCCCTGTGGCTCCCCGCTGCGTTCCCGAGCTGTTCGCTTCTCTGTTGAGTCGGTCGTTTCTGCTGTTCCATCATGTGGGATGAGGACAAGCAGGCGCGCCAGCAACGGCAGCGACCGATTGACCAGCAACAGCAACACACAGGCGCAGTACGAGCGTGGAAAATTCCACTCCTATTTCGCCTCCGCCCTTCGCAGCAGGAGTGGCAGAATAGAGAATGGAAGAGGGGAAGAGCTATCGTTTTTATTGCGTTCTCTGCAAGCGCATTAACCCACGGTGCGGTTGAGTAATGTTAGCTTGTACTCGGTTATTACATTCCCGTTGGCTATACAAGCGACATGCGGCTATATATTTCGTTATTATGCCTGAAACATTGCCTCACGTGATTATTCCATAAACTGGAATATATCATATAGCGTACCTGAATATCGAATGCAAATATTTGATATAATTTATGCGACCAAGTTGAAACAAACGCATTGTTCTGATTTGCAATAAGCTGTTTATACTTATTAAATATTTTATTGTGGTACCTTAAAGAGGATATTGCGAACAGTTTGTAACGGTAAAATGAAAGAGTAATATTTTTTACGCGATAACAAAAATCTCATTCGATTTTTACAAGTTTGTTCCGATTCAAGTAATCGAGTTTTAGTATTTTATACGTTATTTACGTTTATAATTTGATTAATACTGGCGCCATGTTGTATAAATTATAATGTTTGTAACAGTCATACAAGTCTGCCAGAACGGATGAAAAGAAAGTACGCGGCATGATAAAAAGTAAGAAGGTTGCGAGTCAAAACTCTATTGGACCGGAATGCCATAATAAGCTCGAACGTAATACAGCTCTCCCCCCTTTCCATCCGTCTCCTCACTTCTGCCCCTCTTTTTCTTTATCCGAGCGGCATAACTTGAACAAAACTCATCAAGAAGAAATCGAGCTTGGAATACTGTGCGCAACTTGTGGTAAAATCGGGTTTGAGGGGAAGTAACAGAGGGAAATGGTGGGTCAATGTACGTTACGAAGCGTGTTCCGTCTCTTTCCCTCTCTCTTTCGCTCTCCCTCTTTTTCCCCATCCTTAATCTCCTCCTCTTCCACCTCTCTTTTCCTCCTCCCACTTCCCGCACTAAGTTACGCCGCTACTATATCGTGATAATCTTGCCTGCTCCATAAAGGGGATTACCTTCTCTGCGCCAAACTAACGCAGTCATTGCTCATACTAGTACGGAGTTTCTACCAGCCGTAGAACAGAAGTTACGGCGGAGTGGGGGGAGACGGGGAGGGATCGATAGTCAAGTATTTCTCGGATGTAAATACCAGTGGCAACCGGGTGTATATTGGACCACCCAATTGCATGCTTGCAGCTTTACAGCGCTGGCTCGCAGCAATATCTAGTTGGCCGATTACGCCGCTTTCATTAGCTTTTAAACGGCGGCTTGCAAATATAATCAACTCATTAGTAGACAATAGAAAAATATTATGAGTTTTCCTGTTATGTAAAACGAGAGAGGCGAACAAGTAATGACTTTCATATTCAATCAGGCACAATTTGTAGACACCGAGGCGAAGCGTGTCGCGACTAGTGGCACTCTGTCACAGATTTCTATTCACCGTGAGTGAGTGACGTCATCGAAATTTGTTTGCCTCATAGGCTGCTCCGTTGATAATTTAATCAGCAACTACTTTTGAAACAGATAACGGTAACTTGTTTCCGTAACTTGAATAATTTATATGCAAACGAACCGCCTTTCCTTTCCTTCTGCCTAGGGGCGTGGCCAATGCAAACGAGTCCCGAACAATTATTCTACTCATCCCCGTAGTGCTTTCTCTAAGTTTACCAAATAAAACAGACTCAACTCTACGAAAAAGAGGAGGATTCTAAATATAGAATCCAGGCATTGTGCGCTACTCGAATGTCTGGGACCGAGATTCGTTACGATCAATAGACGGCAGATTCGGCCGTTTTCGACATGTTCCGTTAAGTTCCCCTACTATATTCGTCCTCATCGACCTCTAACCATTACCGGCCACGCCTTGCTCGTATGAATTCCGTCAGCTAAACTGGTTATTCGGAATGCAATTATACCATTTGAGCACTATAATAGATTTCCCTCGTAAATCTAGCGTTTGAAAAGTGCGGCTCGCTTATTTTTTTCCTGTACATATGACGATTAATTTTTAATAATAATAATATCTTTATTGAATTCCCCTTAGGGTTACAGTCTGATTTTTCAACTCATTCTACGTCCTAATCTAAACTAAATCTAACCTTAAACTTAAATCTACGACATAATTCTACGGAATAATTTTAAATAATATATCGAATTTCCTCACGAGTTAGGTATTCACCAGAAAAATATGTCAAACGAAAGTTTTACAATTTTAAAGTATACGTATACATACAAATATTTTATACCATGTTTTATGAGATATCACTGTTGTCGATATTTTTTCAAAATAGACACGTGATTTTTCTAACACAATACAATTTATACTATGATCATTGTGCGAATGAGAGTATTGAGGTAATATATTGTAAAATTTTCATTTAATATCTACAGAATGACATTTCATCAGAAAAGGTTCAATTTGGGGAAAAAGTCGGTATGTCCTTTAAAAGGAATTTGAATCAGCCTGTATATGCACAAATATCAAATTCGTGTGATTGCAGATGCACTCGATTACTCGTATTTCCGCACATACAAATTTCTCAGAAGCCAGTGTACCGTGAAATCAAAAAAAGTGATGAAGTTATAAAATTTACAATGATAAACTAATCGTGAGTTCTAATACGAAAATTTCATAAAGAATGGAGAAACATATTTGGCACGGTTGCGAGGAGTAAAGAGTACGATCGTCCATCATGACGATCTAGCTTTGAGTCCCACGAATCGCCGCACTGGTTGGTATTTCCGACCACCACGGATCAATGTCACGACGGTTGTCCGGCGGTGCCGGGGAGGAAACAAGTGCCGCTTCCGTCGTTTTAAATTTCCACGGAACCAGAAGAACAGTCGCGAAATTATGGATATAAATCGTCAGCGGTGCTTTTAAGTACAATGGATGACAGGCGGCAATTGGACAGTTGGCGTTGACGGTTATCGCCGCGGGAATTGCACAAGTGAGGGATTCAGTTGAAAGCTGCGGTATTCGGAGGCAGGAGTGCGAGCGAGAGGGAACGAAGAGCGGGACGGGTGGGGAGGATGGGAGGGAAAGAGGAAACTTGGTAGAAGAGGGCGGCGAAGGTGGAGGGAGGGAAGAATGGTAGGAAAAGCGCAGAAAGGGGACGAATAGCACAGAATAGTTTAACAGGTTGTGGTTACGAGCGGCCGGCGCCGCTCATTGGCTCCCCACCCGTACTTGAGTACACGTTAGGTTAACTTAATTTCCACTCTGCGCTCTTTCCACCGCCGCCTCTCCCCGCGTTGCCCTTCTCTTCCTTAGCCTTCATCTTCCTCTATTTGTTATTATCCGTCTGCCTGTCAGCCTGCCTGCTTGCCTGCCCGTCTGTCCGGCTGCATCAGCATGTGAATACTTTTTATATTCGCTGGGTTCCGCGCAGAGGATCTGAATACTCGTGCGTCGCGCGTGTGTAAGTATACAAACACGTATGTAAGCACGGTAACGAGAGTGAACCCCCCCTCTCCCAACCCTCGCCTGGCGTTAAGGGACGCGGCAAGAGCAGGTAGCAGGGAGAGAGGCGGGGAGAGGGACGAGGAGCGATGGCAGCTGCAAGAGAACAAGAGAAAGAGCGAAGGGGGTCGGGAGGAGTATAGTGTTGGTGGTTGGGGGTGGGGGAGCCAGAGGGGAGGGAGAGTAATAATCCTGCCGTCTGGAACGGCAAACGGCGCAGGCTGCTGGCTCGCAAGAGCGCGCGCGCGCGCGCGCCTCTTTACAAAGCAACGTATTTGAAAACGCCAAAGTCGTCTTCGACAATTCATACAGAGTTAATTATCCTGCCGCTCGTGCGCGACCGACGTCACCTACATCTTTCGCTACCCCCTATATCGGGTACCTCGATACTAATAATAAACTCAGACTGGACGCGCGTACAGGGGCGTACGGGACCTCATAGCCGCGGTCGCCGCCGGGGACTGCACATCACGTCGCCGAACTCTCGTTTGAGGTCCGAGTGTGGTGGTGGTGGTGCTGCCGTGCTCTGAGCGGACCGCCCGCAGAAGTGATCATATGACGCTGTCAGTCATGTCGTAATCAATGTCATGCTGTGCGAGAGAGAGGGGGAGGGGGAGACACAGCGAGCTGCCGAGAGGAAAGCGCGGGAATAGGATCATGTTGGCGCGCCGACGACACCTGCGACAGGAAGATGACGCTTTTTTTCTCCCTTTACGCCGATCCGCCGCCACCGCGGTCCGTAGCGGCGAGATAGGACCGCGTGATATCCCCCGCGCCCTTCCGTGTTCCGCGCCGGCGAGATTCGAGAGAGCGCGCGTATTTAATTGACTTTACCTACCGTTGAGCATCGCGGGGCTCTTACCGATTCGAAGGGAGTTTTAAGCTCATAAACGCCAGGCCGCCGGTAGTGCGCCGCGGGACAGTGTTGCGTACCTCTCGGGTCTTCCTCTTGCGGCTCTGGCCTCGGTACACATGAGTCCGTCGCGGTCGCTCGCGCGACTCGGAGCGCCCGGCCCGCTCTCTCGAATCCGCGGACTCCCGATCGAGGGAGGATCGCACGACTCCGGGCCGCCTCGTTGAAAATCGCGCTCGGTAGTGCGGTGCTCACCAGCGCTGCTCGACGATCCCGCTGGTAGTGCGCGATGTACGTGTCGCCGATCGCAGCGTTCGACGGAAGGGTCGCTCATCCGAGGATACGCCGATGTTGATAACAATGTCCGTAAGTATGAGCACGCTTGCCGCGGTACACGAACGTGCTAATTGCGCGCGAAAATGCTAAATGGGAAAATTGTGCTGGGGGAGGGGGAGGGGGTTCCCCCCCCGTTACGAGCCTCGTGGAAAAGCGCGGCGGCACCGCACTCGCGTGTCTCTACGCTTGGCGCGAAACGCGCCGTGTCCCTCGGCTCGCTCTCGCTCGAACGCGCGGATTTTTTGATAGAACGCGACCGAGAATGTTGGATTTGATATTCGGACGTTGACGTTAATATAGTGTTTCCCGCGCCCGCTCGCTAAGTCTCCCGAAGTACCGCTTACCCGTCCCGCAGATTGTGAAAATGAATAATCCGATTGTATCACGATTTTCAGGAGTTTAAATTTTCGGCAAAAAATGAGATCTATAAGGACGGCGCTGTGGAGCTGTTGCAAAATTTCGGTACGTGTTTTGTATAACAATAATCAGCTGTAACATAGACTAATACTAATTGTATAAAGTATAATTCTGTATTACGTCACGGATCTCTCGATGTACCTTTGAAAAGTACTTTTACATTTCCTTGTACACACACGTTAAATGCATCGATATTCTTTTTAATTTGAATATCTTAATTATTACGAGCTGCTTGATGCAATTTATTTGAAGCTGGTTTTAACTGTTGTCAAAATAATTTAGACTTTAATTTAAGATTGAACATTCCGTAAAGATGTAATATGTCAGACGTGAAAGAACACTATGCGAGTTAATTGATGTTACTGTCAACATTCACCATCGCTGTCTTTGCAAAATTCATCTCCTCCATCGAATTGGACCTAAGCTGTGTATATTGTACTTTTCACTTCGCCTCTGCCTCTCTCTTATTTAAAGATCGATCCTCTGAATATTGACGTGTCTCTGATATCGAACGTCTGTAATGAAATCATCTACAGCCACTCTTTTTTATGTGCCCGATAGATGTGGACACGAATTACAATTATTGTGTTGAATATATTTATCGTTGTTTTACGAAAAGTTATTTTTTTTTCTCTCTCAGCTTCTGCGACAACATTCTCTCTCCTCATGATTTTCTTCATAGCATTATACTTTATAACGATCACGACTATTACTCTATGTTACTCTGTGTTATTTTGGGAACTATTATAATTTTGCGATAAACTTCTTATGGACGTCGGTTTTGACGATGCAATTTGTATCCCCGTTTCTGTTGTTTTGCACAAAGAAGTCTGTGTCTCTCCTCTTACCGTCTCGTTACGTGTACCTCCTTCTAAGTGTCACAAAAGTTGCGTATGAAAGATAGAATAAAATTACGAAATTACGACTATCAACAGCTACAGCGTCTGATCTCGTTGTGCAGTTATTCGAGCGCTTTTTCAGCAACATCCTTTTTTTTCTTTCGCATATCTGTTTCTTATTTCTTTAAAGTAAAAAAAAAATATATATATACAGGAAGTCCAACCACAAGGTGGAGGTAGATTAGAATAAACTAAAACGTGCTTTTTTGTAAAATTCGCCCTAGTTTATCTAGACAAGCTTGCATGGTGCATAAATGTATGCACGAGGAATCTGATTGGTCCACGTGCATGAAAATATAGACCAATCAATTTCCTTATGCATACGCTTGTGCACCTATGTAAGTTTGTCTGGACAGACCCTTATCGAGTAATGCGGCATCTACAATGAGGTCTTTAAAAGCTGTGTCCTCGATTATGTCCACAATCCAAGAACTGTGTCAAAGTTCTAGTTCCGAGAAATGTGTAGCCAATCAATTTACAGCTCTTCCGTAAAAGATACAGGTTGATTCTTGGATCGTGGACACAAGGCTTAAGACGTAAGATTTAAGAAGGTGACCAATCGCGATGGGCGACTGCGTTGGTCACTTTCCTAAATATTACGTCTTGAAGATCTCATTGTAGACGCCGCGTGATAGAGAAAAACGTCCGATTGTAAGCGAAGGGGCGTGTGAAAGCGGTGGCCCGTACTTGGCGGGCATGTAAAATGGTTTACTTTTTTATATTTTCTACGATCCGATAAGTCGTGTGTCGCTTGACCTTTGGCCCCTCGAATCGTAAGAGATATAACTATCAACTATCTTATATGCCTGCCAAGTTCGGGCCATCGCTTCTCGTGTAGTCATTAGCTCAGACCTTCGTCCGTTCTTCGATAACTCTTGCAAATTTTACAAAGTGGTTATTACCCTTTTTAGTTCATCCATAGTATGAGGGCACACAAAATTGCATAGCTGCGTATGCATAGCACAAGACCGTCTAGACCAATAAGCATGTTATGTAAATCAATATGCCGGCTCAATGCTCGATGTTCACTGGTTCAAACTGTTTTCATGCTATGCAATTTTGTGTGCGATGGCCCTAAAGCTTAATCTACAATGTGCTCTTTGCGTCTAGAAACATTCTATTTTATATCAGCAAATCAAAACGTTTAAAAACTTTGTCGACAATGTACAATTGTACAATATATAATATACAATTTATCAACTTGCAAAAATTTTTTAAACAAATTTTTTGTCTACAAAATAGGATGTTTCTAAATGCAAAGAGCGCATTGTATATTAGGCTTAAGGGTCTGTCCGGACAAACGTGCATAGCGCATGAACATATGCACGAGGAAATAAACCAATCAATTTCTTTATGCGTATACTTGTGCGCCTATTGAACTTTGCCTGGATAGATCCTAAGCAGCAGGTCCATTCCCGTCACTTGTTTGGTTTTGCATCGATCCCTTCTGCGCATCCGACATTATTTTGGTCAAGCCAGTGAGAGAAAAGTTATATGTGTAGTAGTGTAACTTTGATGAGTACGTACACACACACACACCGCTGGCTCGCTGACCAAAGCAATGGCGAAGCACCACGTGATCGGGACCGCAAAGAACAAAGGACAGGGAGCGAACCATAAAAATAATATATCTAGACCGAACGTTTGTCTTTATTTGAATGGGGGGGTAGGTGTTCACGTAAAAAAGGACAAACTCTGTTTTGTGCTATCTCGCTCTCTCTTGTTCACATGCAAACGAGAGAGAACGAAGTTCTACCCTCTACCTCTAACCTCACTGCTCAATGCTCGGTCTAGATACATTACGTCTATGGAGTGGACCTACTAATCAATATAGTAGGAACCATAATTATACTATGGCTCGTCCCAATCTTTCTCCGTCTTTTTCGGCCAGTTTTCCTCGGACACCCTGTATATATACTTACCATAGACATATAAAAGATAGACTGCTTATGAGGTAGTGGGGGATGTCCTCCTGAGGGAAAAGGACAACACCAATTTATTTGGGTATCTATCTTCTTCTAGTACACGTGATCACGTGGGCGTGATCACGTGATCACCTTCAGATCACGTCCACTAGAGGAAGACAGATACCCAATTAAATTCATGTTGTCCTTTTCCCTCAGGAGGATGCCCCCACCTAGGGTTCCACTGCCTCATAAGCAGTCTATCTTTTATATGTCTATGATACTTACATGTAATATTCTTAACCATAGATATAGTAAATATAGACTGAGCGTCCCATTGAATAAGCCGAAGCTTGTGAAGAGAGAGAGAGAGAGAGAGAGAGAGAGAGAGAGAGAGAGAGAGAGAGAGAGAGAGAGGGAATTGAGAGAACGTGAATCAGGAAA
>NW_011967139.1:364689-397530 GCF_000949405.1 Vollenhovia emeryi
AATAAAGTTTTCTTAAATCTGCTCCCTCTCTCTCTCTCTCTCTCTCTCTCTCTCTCTCTCTCTCTCTCGACAAGCTTCAGCTTATTCAATGGGACGCCCAGTCTATATTTACTATGTCCATGTTCTTAACAAAATATTGCCCGTTTTTACCAACACAGTTTCACCATAGTATAACTAGTAGACCCCTTTGATCTTTGCCGTTCCGATCACGTGGTATTCCGCCATTGCTTTGGTCAGCAATGCAGCGGGCGTGTGCGCACTTATCAAAGTTTAGCCCGCTGCAGACGATGCTGTTTTTCCTGCTGGATTGCTTGCAATCTAATAAATTACTATCATTGCACCACTCAGCACTCAGGATTTCTAGTAATTTACTAAATCGCAAGCAATCGCGACGGCATCGTCTGCAGCGGGCTTTACACTACCACCCATACAACTTTTCTCTCATTGGTTTGACCAAATCAACGTCGGACGCGCAACAGGGATCGACGCAAAACAAAACAAATGACGACACAGTGAGAAATGATTCGTTGATCGATGTCGAATCGACGTCAATTTGACGATACCGATGTTGACTCGTCATCATTGCGATATCTTTTTAGATAAAAAGATATCGCAAGGACGTCTCATTGCATGTTACGTCACATTAACATTATTTTGGGACATCACAAAGATGTCTCTTAGATATTAACTTGGGATGTGATAAAAGGCGGACATTTGGATATTCCCGTGATGTCACACTGATGTAATTTGAATATCTCAAGATATCTCTGGGATATGGGATATCCTTAAACAGATATCACACTGATATCATTGTGATGTCGCTGTGCTATATGGGTAGTTATACTATGGTTCAATGTTATAACGAATTCGGCAGCTTGCGCTGGCTTGTTCAGAGTCTACTCTTATATTTATGGTCATCTCAGGTACATGTTCGAGAAGTATTCAGACAAAAAAAAAGATCCATACGAATGCTGTGCAGATCATTTTACTGTAGTATTTAAGACATTTCTTAAATATAGGAATTGACTGTAGGCAAATCTCAGTGCGCACTAGTGCGAGCTGCCGAATTCCCTATTAATCTTGGTTCAATTTGCTTCACGTCTTTTTCTAGTTTCACAAATACGGTCCGGTTTCACCAATGTTGTTTAACTTTAAGCCTAGCTTAATTCGTCCGTTGTCTCTTTCCAATTGTTCCTTTAGAAGGAGACATACGTGAATTAAGCTGAGATTAAGGTTGAGCGACGTTTGGTGAAACCGGAGGTTTATTTTCTGTTCCTGCACTGGTGAACTAGTGCAGTAAGCTAGAATGAGAAAATATATACTTGTCTTACTGCACTAGTTCACCAGTGCAGGGACAGAAAACAAACCACGGGCCTCAGGGACAGATAACAAAGTACTTTAAACCGAGATTAAAGTTACTCCGCGCTGGGTAAAGACGGGCCGTAAGTCGTAAATATGAATGTCACTCGGCGTTTGTGCGTTTTAACGAGCACCAGCGTCGTCTCCGTCAACTCCCGCTCGACGGAGATCGAAGTGCGCGAAGGGTGCCACGTGGGAAAACGCGAAAGCCGTCCCGGTCGCTCCGGCGCCGACCGAGCGGGACTCGCCAAGTCGGCCGCGTACAGGTTAGGAATTCGCAAACACGCGGCAAAAAGCGCCGCGCGGTAAACACCCGACGTCGCGCGACTCCGCGACTCCTCGCGCGCCCACGAAGGCCGCCGACGGGCACGACCGTCAACACTGCGACGACCCGTCGTCCTCTCTCTCTCTCTTTCTCTGTCGCACTCGTTCACTTTACCGAGTAAACCTCGCGTCGCTCTCCCTCCCAACATCTCGAGGCGAGCAGGTCGTGTTTACTCGCGTCACCCTCGAAGTCCTTTCTTTTTTTTCCCCTCTATTCTCTTCACAATGGTCACGTTCCCCTCTCAGACCCGCACTTTTGTACCTCGAATTCCGGCGAACTGGAAGCTCCGTTTTCTTCCGAGACGGGACGGAACCGGACGGGACGAGACGGGACGGGACGGGACGGAAAGCGCGATCGATCCATTCACGGTTGAAATTCGGTCGGTCGGTCGGTCGGTCGGTCGAGTAGGCGAGGGAGTTCCAGCGCTCCGCGAGCACTCCTTTTGGCTTCGTGTGGCAGGCAGGGGGGCGGGGAGGAATGGGGGAGGGGGGTTTCGGAACTCGCCGCGGCGGAGTGGCCAATCGGCGGCGGGAAATCGCGCGCCGATACGAAAGCGGCCAATGGGGCGCGCGCTCTGGCCGGCCCCGGCGTTATCGATTGGCGAGTCGTGTTTTCAATTCTCGGCGAGGAGAGAGCGGCAATTATTCTCCGGCGGCGGCGGCGGGGCGGCCATTTTGCTGCGCGCGGAGCCACCGCACGACGTACACGGGGGCATCGTGTACCGATCGCGCCGCCGAGACGCGTGTTGATCGCGCGCGCGTTGCGACTTGTTTACGCCGCCCCATGTAAATAAATATACATATGTATACACAGCCGGGTTAGAGCCGCGACGTGTGTCGGTGCGAAGCCGCGTCCTCCCCCACGTTTACCCTTCGGCGTCACGGCGTGTGTGACTGCGCGCGAGCGCGCGCGCGCACAATCGCGAGTCGTGTGTCGTGTCGAGGATCGTGGAGCCCTCGGCCGCGAGCGAACGCGCGAGCGGCTTGACGGAGAGCGCGCGGCAAACCGCGGCTGACCCGGCCCGACGACGTCCCGTGGACGAGGAGACCGTGTCGCGCCCACCTCCCGTGCCGTCTCGGTGCGTTCGCCGCCTGTAAATCTAGCCGTCTATCTCTCTTTCTCCCTTCCGTCTCCACTCTCTGTTTCTCCCCCTACTCCGCGCGCCCCGCGGGAACGATGTAACTTCTGCGCACCAAACAAACTTTACACGCACGTAGTGTTGACGGGGGGCGCCGGTGTGCGCGGGGTATGTGTGTGTTTGTGTGTGCGTGTGCGTGCGCGCGGTGTAATGAAATACAGGCGCGCGCGAATACGACACGGGAAGATGTAACCTTCTCGGCAGGGAAGGTCTAGTGACGGGACCCATGCGTTCTGTTTCAGACGAGAGCGAGGGCACTCTCAACTCGTCCGACGTCGACAGCCTGAGCGGGCAGCAGCCGCTCCTGGATTGCGACATCTGCGGCGAGCGCTTCACCTCGAAGAAACCGCTGCGCGTTCACATCAACACCCACCTGAGGAAGCTGCGCATCGTCCTCAGGCGAGTGGCCAGCCCGAAGGTGGTCAAGGTGAGGAGGGACACGTACTGGCTCGACCCCGAGAGGACCGGCTCGCTGAAGCTGACCCTGAAGAAGCAGTGCGCACCCGACTCCCTCAAGCTCACCCTGAAGAAGTCCTCGCAGTCGGAAGATTTCACCGTAGTGAACAATAATTTTTATCCAGTTGTCAAGTATTATCAGCAGGGAGACGTGGCAGGTGCCAAGGAAAATGATCCGCGAGGCGACAAGGCAGCGGAGAACACGATCAACGAACCCTTTGAGAACGTGATGGTGGATCAACAAGTGAGTCCTTTAGGCCAGAGATACACAACTGGATCCGGTCCGAGACGTCCAAGCTTGACCCAATGAAAACATCTAGGGGGGGGTTCAATCTTGCCTCACCTCCACGTACTGTTTTGTAGTTGAGACAAAGAAGGCAAAAAGTTGTAAATTTAGCTGTTGTGGCTCGCGGTGTTGTCTCAGATTTAACGTGTTGACCTTCCGGAAAATCTAGTTGTGTTTCCCTGCTTTGAGCGGCGCGACGCTGGGCCCCCCTGGGACCTTTCTCATCTCTCATTGCGATCCCATTTGCAGGATGATTACGACAGCGTCAAGTTGGACACCGACCATCACAATCCTCTGGAAGAGAATGAGAGGCCAAGCGCAGATATCAACGAGAGTGACTCTGATGTAGGGAGTGATATGGCAAATCCGTCTGAGAAGGATGATCAGAATGCCGAAGATACACAAAGCACCGACAACTTTGACGCTTCTGAGAAGAGGCTCTCCGAATCTGAGGATCACGAGGAAACGGACGCCTTGGAGGCGACCTGCAGGGAAACTATTGAGAACTTGAAGAAACTCGGTGAACAGTCGAGGTGGGTTGGCGGAATACGGTATTGGATCGTAAAGGCCTACGTCCACGATGCTAAAATTTTGTCCCAAGTTCTAGTTCCGGAAAATGTGCAGCCAATCAACCGGCAACTCTTCCACAAAAGCTAGAAAGGAACTAGAACTTGGACCAAGTTCTAGCATCGCGGACACAGGCCTCAAGATGGAAATCGCAGGGAATTCTATGTTACATTGGGAGATCTACTGCTCCCTTGAAAAAGGACAAACGGTTCCAACTCTTTCTCTTGTAAGTGGCATAGAAAATCGTTGACCAATCACGATCTGGACAGAGATTGGAACCATTTGTCTGTCTCACTCTGCCCGCACTCTTCAAGAGAGCAGTAGGTCTTCCGATACAGTATAGAGTTTACTGTGGAATTGTCCCACTTTAGCCCGGGTCTACAATAGGTGTAGTAAGCCTTAAGCCGTAAGAAATTGACCAATCACATTCTGAAGTGAGGAGAATGATCGCTTGTGATTGATCAATTTCTTACGGTTTAAGGCTTACTACACCTATTGTAGACCCGGGCTAAGAGGATCCTTCAGCCATCTTTCTTACCGACACAGTCAAATATAGTTTTTGCGCTTGCAATTCTTTTTATTGGCCTTTATGCACAAGATAATACCAGGATACAAGTTGCGGACCGCATAGCGGAACATTTTCATGCTTAAAACACTCAGTTTAGAAGTTGAATAGAAAAGATATTGCTGTTTAAAATTTTCAATTTTTTATTCGTGTTAAATTTGAAATTGGCTTTATAAAATTACAAAATGTTTCTACGATTAAAGTACGCGCAAGACAAAATCAGGGACTGTCGACTTTATATAAAAAAACGAAGAACAATTAAAAATTATCTTTATGGCACTTAAATCGTATAGAAGAATTTTGCAATTTTATTAAGTCAATTTCGAATTCAACACAAACTACAAATTGAAAATTTTTAATACCAATATCTTTTTTATTACTTTTAAACTGAGTGTTTTAAGTATGAAAATGTTGGTACTACTTTGTGCATAAAAGCGCCAATAAAAAGAATTACAAGCGCAAAAACTATATGTGACTGAATCGGTAAAAAGGATGGCTGAGGGATCCTCCTAAGGATACTATTTCACTTGTCGCACAAGTATTTTTAAGCGTGTTGACTATAGGATAGCAAAATTCTCGAGTATCTAGAAATGTTCTACCCAGCAGCCAATCGATACGCTTAAAATTTTGTACGACGAAATGAGACTCCAGCCTGAGATGAGTAGGGAATCAGCAGAGAAATTTGAAAGTTTCATACTAACTTTATTGAGATCGTTACGAAGCTCTCTCGATATAAATTTTAAGCTAGTGCAAATATTTGATGGTCTTCGTGTTTACACTGTTCGCAGAAACTTTCGTGTCTCGACTAACAGACATTTCAGTCGCGATATCTTTCTGGATTTAGTTTTTTTATAGCTCCAGGTCAGCTGGTCAACTGATTGACAGCACGTCGGTGGAGGAGGAAGATGATAGAAGCCACGAATCTAGTATGATACATAACCTCGAACAGAATCCTGCTATCAGCATTAATCCAAAGTCCTTCACATTTTCCAACCACACGGCCGAACGCGCCCCGGTGTGCGACAATGAGGATAAGAATAGGGAATCGGCTGACACGTCGCAGACGCAAGGTTTCAATTGGAATCAACTGTCCGCCGATTTGTCAAGCAAGAACAATGAGGACTTCAACAAGGAAGACAGCGAACAGCAGGGGGACAGCGATGCAAACATGGACAGCGCCGGATCAATTTTGCAGAGCTTTCTCATTGAACATCAGAGGCGCAATCCGAACGAAGTGTCGTTGTCGAACAGCATGTCCAACGACACGGCGGAATACGTGCCCCTTGAGAAACTGGCGGAGACCGTCAATACGTGTCGCGTCTGTAATGAGAAATTCAAGGACATCGCGCATCTGGATGAGCACCGCAGCAAAGCCGGTCACTATCAGTGTAACATACCGGAATGCGTCCACCTCATCTTCCACTCTACGATGGAGGTGTCGATACATCGAGCGCAAGTGCACGGTACCCCGCTCTCGCCGAGCGTGAGCCAACTGTCGCCTCATCATTTGTCGTCGAACGCGAATACGCCGCATTTAGGCCAAACCACGCACTCGCCTCACGCTGTTTCCGTCGCGCCCGTCGAGGTGTCGTCGACAAACGGCTCGCATCAGCTCAGCAGGACCTCGCCCTTAACGTCGCCGCATCAAACGAATTCGCCGACGTTTAACGCGGCGGTGGCAGCGGCGGCAACGGTCGGCGCTACTGGCCAGCAAATGCAAATACCGCCGGTAAACTTTGAACAACTACCACCACCCGTACAGCAACTGGCCCAGCAAGTGCAGCGTATGCCTCTTCCACAGACGCAAATGCCCCCTAGTCTTCCTCCAGGAGCCAACACAATGATACCCGCGCCAAATTATTTTGTACAACCGCCAGGACGGCCGCCGCTGTACAGAATACCTGGCCCGCAAGGTATACATTATCAGCCGCACATGGCGCATTTGTATCAATATGGGCCGGGTCCATATCCTCAACTAGCCGCGCCTCCTCCGCAAATGCATCCTCAACTACCCCAACAAGTCCCACGAGGACGATACCCGGCGTCTGTCGTTCAAAACAGCAGGTAATGCATAAACCCTCATGCAGACGCGAGCATTTTCATTAGGTGGTAACCTTTGATTTTCAGGGCGCCGCGGTTACCACAAACAGCCGGTCCAGTTCCTCGCCAGCGTATGAAGAGGCCCTTGCAACAAACTGTGCAGCAAAACAACACCTCTGTGAAACAGAGACGTATGGACGTTCTGTTGCCCGATAGAAACGAAGATGCAGACTGCCATGTCATAGCTCAACAGAAGAGAAATGATGGACTACCTGTTATTCAAAATGTTCAAGGGGCTACCACGCAGCAAACTAGTAGAAACGACTCTACGATACACCTCACAGATTCAATCACTCTAAGTGTTCGGCAACCTGGTAAGTTTATCAAAAGACTGCTCGACTGTAATCAATATAGTTTTGCTCAAGTTTTTACTACTGCTTATATATTGTATATATATATTTTTTTTAATGCGCCTGTGTAAAGTGCCTCTTCTATGAAATTTAGTTCTTGTGATTTCGTCCAATATTTTCAGTTGCTTCTACAGAAAAACAAAAATACGTTTGTTATATTTCCAATTTTGAAATTTAATTTTAGTGAGATCTGCTTTGATATATTTTCTCGCTCGCTGTGTTTTGTGTTGCGAATGTACACTCACAATCAGTCTAAAAAAAAGCGGTAGACCTAAAATTTGTCAAAAAATCACCAAATTTCGAATGACGAGTAATAATGATAGAAAGGTCTCTCGAAAAAAGAAATTGAAGCTTGAAATCTCTACTTTAAGAATCGATACATCAGAGTTTTGCGAGATAATTTTTTTCAAAATGGCGGATGACAAAACGAGGGCATGCGAAATTGACAAATTTTCGTCCGAGTTTGCGACGATCCATGGCGAGAGGCAAGTGTTGCAACTTAATGGGATAAAAAGCATACGATGGTACAGAGTCTCCCCTTCAAAATGCTTTTTTACTCGTTTCGATACGATGATTTTTCGCTGAGATATGTGCATTTGAATAAAAAAGGCCGGTTTTTACTTTAAATGCGCATATCTCAGCGAAATATCGTATCGAAACGAGTAAAAAAGCATTTCGAAGGGGAGACTTGCCTCTCGCCATGGATCGTCGCAAACTCGGACGAAAATTTTTCAATTTCGCATGTCCTCATTTTGTCATCCGCCATTTTGAAAAAAAATTATCTCGCCAAACTCTGATGTATCGATTCTTAAAGTAGAGATTTCAAGCTTTAATTTTTTTTTCTTAAGAAACCTTTCTATCATTATTACTCGCGTAGTTATCGTCATTCGAAATTTGGTAATTGTTTGACAAATTTTAGGTGTACCGCTTTTTTTTTGGACTGAGTGTATGTAAAAGAATACGAATCCTTAAAAATAGAATTTTATCATATTACTACTTCGCAGAAGGGGTGCGTTACAGTAAAATAGTGTTGTCTGTTTACTAATCTAAAGGTTCCATCCCAGCTCAAGTCCAGAACACGTCGAATCCGGGGGGAAAGAAATCCGACGCCAAGGCGGTGGCAAATGTCCTCGCGGCTCGAGGTATAACCGTTACTCCAGCTGCAAATAAAAATAAGACAAGTGAACAAAACAAGCAAATACCCCCCCAGCAGCTGCAGAGGCTACCACCTTCACAGCCGCCTTTAAATGTTACAGCGCTCAATCTGAATTCTGCTATTTCTATCATACCAACTAGTTCACAAAGAAAGCAGCAGGAACAAGGGCAGTTTGCTGTTCCGCAAAACAAGCAAAACAAATCGCCAATCAATGACCAAGTTGAGCGACCACCGAGACCGCCGACCGTGGATCTCACGCAGGACACTCCGCCGCAGATGCCAGTGGTTAGGCGTGGTCGGCCACCCAGGTGAGGACAGTCTACATTGTCGCTCGGATTGTTACATAATTATGCTATTAGATTTGCTAATCGACGATTAGTTCGATGCGCAATAAGATACATATTTATGCTTTTCAGAGCGTTGTTAACGTGTCAGGTATGCGATAAAAACTTTCAAAATCAAGACATGTTAACGCAACATATGGCGACTCATCGAACAACCAGCAAACTACTTCACCGGTAAGCTGTAGTTATCTTGCTCGTGAGTTTCTTTTCCTTTGAATACGTAACGGGAGAATAGAACTAATCAATTCTCCTTTCTCCTCAAGGTGTAACCTCTGTCCAGCTCAATATCCTACAGTTCAAGCGTTGACGACGCACAAACAGGCTTACCATAAGGAAGTCGATACCGTGGCACAAAACGGAGGCACGGAGTTGGCTTTGCCGGTCGTGGATTTGAAGTCGCCACATGTCCTGAACCGTTTGGCGAACTTAGGCATTCAAAGTTACATACCGTTGTCGCAGCTAAGTGCTCAAACTGGTGGTTACTTCGGCTTACCGATCATCACGATAGACGGTGCGAGAAACACGAGCACCTGCAATCTGGGTGCGCTTGGTGCTACCTCTATATTAAGTCTTGGTCCTCTTAAGCATATATCGAACGGGTAACTGTGGACAAACTTGCATTCGGCCTATTCCACGTGTGCAATCGCAACCCTTTTTGGTTTTTACATCCTATATTGAAATTGCTTTACTTGTTGCTGTATTGCCAATGACCATGACATATGAGACGTCCTGATTTCTGAAGAGAAAACCGTGATATAGTTTAAGTGAAGTCGTCATAAACGCGACGTTTTGTATATAAAGAAAATACTGAAATATGCTCTTTATATAAGAAATATATGCGAGATTTATTTGTGAATTTTTTTTTATTTCATTGCAAATGGAAAATGGTTGACGACTGACTTAGACGTAAAATTTGTTAATTTATATTTGTAGACTTAAAGCAATACAGTATTCTTCACATGAAACTTTTCTTATTAAAATTATACTACATTTTGATAAAATAAGATTTTAAGATCCAGTTAATCTAGAGAATCAACCCTTTTGCTACGGCAGAGCGCTAGCCGAGAAAACGCTATCGTCATACGAAAGAACCGTTAGTATGCTTTGCCGGAGTTCGAGATTGTTTGCAACAGCACGACCATATCTGTATTTTAATTTTATTTCATTTGTCGTTTTATTTTATTTCATATTTCGTTTGCTGTAGAAATAACTATAGTTTGCAATAATCCAAGCAATATGTATCTAAATATTAGATATATGTCTAACATTATACCATGTTAGACTACACATTGAAGATTGAGAATTGCAAACTAGAGATTGGAATTCGACTAATCGGATGAGTATAGTTTTAATCTGTTCCATTTTGATTGGTTGAATTCTAATCTACCAGTACGTATCTGAGAGGTTTAAGGATGAATCCGAAATGTACTGACAGCGTTGAAAATCTGTAGGTCTATACATGCTATAATGCATTCCGAAGTGTACAACGGTACTGAAAAGCCATAATTCACATCATGTACATTCACGTTATATAGATTTTTAATACATTTCGGAATATACTAAAGATATTCTTGGAATCTTCTTAAGTTATCTTTTAAATGACTTACATATACTGTTTAAAAGATAGATCGAGATGTCTTTGTGATATCTTAAAGATATTTTTGACACGCGTATTGTCTGGGAATTTATTTTCACTTTAACGTCTTCGTACGTATTTTTGTTGTATTGTTCATTCGTATGTAACAGTAGCTCAGTACTCGGTGAATATGCACTGTGGCCATTCGTAGCTAAAGGGTTTTAATACGAGGAATGTAATATATCATTACAGAAGGAATCTTGAACCATGAATTATTTTGTATATTTTTTTTTAATAAAATAATAAAAATAGAAAAAGTTTCTCAGCTAAACTTATGTTCTATGTATAAATTATTTAGCAAAAAGTGCATACATTGCTAAATCTTTGTTATCGCATTGCTTTAGCTTTAAGATATACCTAATACGAAGTTTTACAATTTTCTGTCATCGAAAAACTGTACTGACAGTATCGAGTATAAAATATTGGGTTGTACTACATAAAATTATTGATATTCGAGCAGTTTAAAGTTGACAAGTGAATAAAAATGAATGAAAATTGTAACGAAACATGTTTCAGGTTGCGTTATTATAGTTTGCAACGGTATTGAGCTTTACAATTTTCTTTGATCATTGAATTCATTTTTCTTTAATCTCTCTTATAGAATTAGACACAGTATGAAAGAATTGCGAATATTTTTTTTAATATAAATTTGAAATTGCAATATGATACAGTTTAGACAGATAGAAACGTTAATAAGATTTTCAGAGTAAACTATATTGGTTGATGTTGAAAATTATTCAATAATGATTGAATAATGATTCAATGATTCGGTAAATTTTACTCTGAGAATATAAATCTTGCCAAAAGATATATGAGTCTAGATAGCTTCAAACCCTACTGCTAATATTTGTACGGAATAAAACTTGCACTTTCTAAAACATTTTTGTGTTGGCCAGTAAATACAACAATTTGTTGTGGTACAACCTAATACATGACAAAATATTTTACATGTGCAATATATGCGATACACTATGCTGATGTACCTAATCAGACAGAATTATTTTGCCAGATAATAAAAAAAAATGATACTTGAAAAGAGTTTATTGATAAAATTATATCTAATATTGTTATATCCATCTTGAAGGATTTACTCACTTTGACTGTTCGTGTGCCGGGCAACGGAATTTTGAGAAATAATAAAATAAAAAAAGATGACATTTTTGTGTTAAAACTGTATTTCTTTATAAGGATAAAGAAATTTTTTAAATATTTTATTATGTTTCTTAAAATGTTATTGTCACAGATTTTTGCATTTTGAATCAAGCGCGTAACTTCCAAAAACTTGGTCGGAAATGCAAAACTCTATGTCGTTTATTAGAATCTGGCAGAGATAGATTTTAACATCTTATTTCCAAAAGAATCGTAAACATTAGAAAAAAAGAACTGTTATTTGTAATGTCAAAATTTGTCATCAGTTCGATCCTTAATTTTTTAAAAACATATTCTCTCGATTAACGCTCAGGGTGAGTAGGCTCTTTTAATAAGAATTACAATTCTGAAAACAACGCAGCGTTGATACGTTGATGAGAAAACTATCTCAATTTTTTGCTGGGAGAAGAAAGCTTTTATTTTGTATGTGACAAAATATCAAAACGCAACTTACTAAGTTGTACATTTTGTAAAAAGAAGGATAAAGTGATTAACAATGTATTCCTTTATACTTAAGAAATATTTTATAAAGATATTATCATATACGCATAATATGTAACCTTTATTTATTATCATTCCTATTAGTTACATTGTTATACGCAAATAAGTATTTTCATTCTTTATATTACATACTTTCTATCTTACCTTCATAATATATTGTTATACTATTCTTTACGTATATATCATTCTTTATATTAATTTATGAAATAAGAAGCCATTTATCTGTCAAATTTGTAGAAACGATCTATCATCGCAAGCGACTGATACTGATAAAAATATTGTATATGTGTGTATGATAATAAAAAGAATAATGTATATATATGAATATTTCCGTCGCAATCCGAATGTACAAGTAAGAACAGTTGGGCATTGTATTGTTCACTTTCGTTTTTAAGGGAACTCTTAAAATATATTTAAATGAATATACATTTGATGATTTTGTTCCTTTGTAGTCGAATACAAAGCGAGATTCCGAGATGTTTCATCTCTCGTTTCACGTGTCTGAAAGCATTTTGACTTCATTAGTTCCTCGAATGACTCGACTCGCTCAAATAATCCCCGTTTGAAAGAAGAAAATAATATACACATGTTACTTTTTTCATTCGACTATTTTATTGTGATTTCCCCTACCTATTAGAAACTACCTATTCCCTTAAAAACTGTAAAATTACATCAACGTCAATTCATTCATCTCTTATAATTACTCTGTGCATAAAATAGGGGTAGGAAAGTTACTTTTTAAAAGAAACTAGTTACCATTACTCTCGTCACCGAGTAAAAATATAATTCTAAAATTCCAAAAATTTTTCACTATTTCCGAGAATTTTAAACTTGAAATCACGAAAATCCGCTAAGAGATGACACAATCTAAATTTCCAACAATTTTTCAAAAATTCCGAGAATTTCAAACTTCAAATCGCGAAAAAACTGGTAAAGTATCAAGAGAACATGATCTGCAAAGAGGTGGGCGCTCTAAATTTCCAAGAATTCTTTACCATTTCCGAGAGTTTCAAATCGCGAAAATTATTTATACATATCAAATAATCACAACTTTAATATTTATCGAAAACAATAGACACTAAATATCCGTCACCAAGATGGCCGCGACGGTAGATTCTCCTCACCCTTCAGAGCTCCAACTCCCCGCGTCAACAAGGGTACTTACGCCAAGCGCTTATCCGGAGTGTCTTTCTCCACCGCTCGATGGCGGCATGTTCCAGCATGCTCTCCTGTCAAGCACAGGAAATAACAAGAAACGAATCATGGGCCCCTCGGCGATCTCCCTGATTACTCTCGATTGACACGCTCGTTTTCACACTTACATTTTCGCGAATGTGATCGACGATGGCAGTTCACGCGTGCTCTACATACGGGACACCCGTCGAGCGTTCATCCGGTCATTTTGTACTAAACAGTGGATAATTATGTCAACGTAACACACGCCCGCTCCTTCTGTTTGTGACATTAATCAAGCTAGTATGTATATCGAAATATTATCTCAATGTTATGACAATAGACAGATTGTTCTTCACGTTTTACACACGTCTGATGACGATCGGCAAGTAAACGCTCGTATTTCAGCCCTCGGACGGAATGAGTTCCAGCGCTCTTACTGCGAGAGCGGAGGAATACTTTCACAGCATAAATCCCATAGCACGGAGGATCGGCGAGGACATAACCGCCACGAAAGAGGCCTACGAGGGACTATGGAGCACCCTGAGCACAGCGGAGCGCAATCAAGCCATCAACGAGACGATAATTCAGCCCGAGGTAGCCTTGAAGTACACCTTGAAGAAGGTCGAGTTGACCAAGGAGTTACCTGAATGGTATCCGAAGCTGCGCATACAAACCGGAATGAAATATGTCATAGACGAAACCGGCTCCGTGAGTACAATAGCACGTCGTCGATACTTGTGGGGAGAATCCGGACGGCAAACTGACAACCGTTTCTTCACCGTGTTGCAGACACTGCGATGGCGAGACGAGCACTCCGCGCCGTTTTCATTCATGACTCAATCGCAGATGAATCTCAGTCTGGTCGACTCCAGCGAGGACGCAAAGTCCAGATCGATGAGGACCCACTTTGGAGAATCGCCGCTTTTTTCTAGCCCCGCGATGGCGCAAAGAAACAACTGTTCGCTAAGCGATAGCTACAGTTCCGCGCATCAAGTCAGTTGTTATCCGTCGGACTGTTACGCCAGCAGTCTGTTCGAGAACGACCAGTGCGACGACTTGCTGACGAGCGGAATCGGCAGCGAGCCTTCCGACAGCATATTTGCTAAACTGATCAATAAGACCTCCTTGTTGAAGTTACAAGGCGACATCGAGGACGATATGGAGAGCTTGGTGAGGGACTCCGACACGGACAAGAGTCAATCGAATACTCTGGTGGTGACGTCGCGAACGAAATCGAGCGACATAAACGAGTCGACCGCTCTGCTGGAGACACCCAGCTCCTACAGCAGCTTCCAGTCGTCCCAACTGAATCAGGAAGAGGAAGAGAGAAGTATACCAAAGACTGGATTCGAGTTTCTTGATAATTGGTAAACTCGCTTCGTTGTAGAAGAGAGATTCAATTTTTTTTTAAATCTTGTATTACACATAAAAGATACTCCTATAATATTCTAAAAGTATGTAGCCGTAGCGATATTTAATTACTCTACTGCTACATGTCGTATAAAAATGTGCATGCGTGTGTGTAAAAGGCAGAGTATATTTATACGTGAAAAGAGACGGACAATATTTTTTACCGCGTAGTCTTTGATAAGACTTTTTATATCTACATTTTGTAATGTCTTATTTGTACTGTACTACTGGGGTACTACCATCTACAATCTACACGACAGGCTAGTTCAGAGAGTTAAGTAGTGAAGACTGAAAAAGAATAATTTCCAAAGATAGGTCCTAAAAAGATTTAATTTTACTTAGATCTCGATAAACTGTATCGTGTATCCTTTGGATATCGAACAACGTAGCTAGTTCAGATTTGTTACCATACCCTTTTTTATACCATTGTATTTTATAGTATAAAAAAATATATATATAATAAGTGCTTACGAACAGATAGATATGCTTAGCGCATTTCGCAAGTATCTGGTCACTATTTACAAGCAATAATTTGAAAAGATTTATGCAAACTGTCTTGTCGATTATATATCAATATATGTGTATCACATGAATGCGCCATAACTTACTTCCCATACATACGTGGTTATAATATGCGCCTATAATATTAATTATATTACAAATCACGATTTGTTTTCTATGTCTGAAGAATTTCTTTGGTTCAACTCACCGACATTGTCTTCGCGAAAGAGTCTTGGTAGCTTAATTTTTCTCAAGAAAATTCGTTGAATTTCCCTTAAGTGGTCCAGAATCCGGACAGCCAAACTGAAAACGTTAAATCGCAAAGCCTTTTCATTTGTATTTGTTTGCGTCAACACCGTGTAAGAGAAAAGACGAAGTCTGCTTATAAATTTAATTATTTCGTACTTAGAACGGTACTAAAAAACTAATACAAAGTTATAAAGAGAATAACATACATTAATGATTTATATGTAGAGGAAAGTCTCCTATATCATGAGGTAGGATCCTAATATGGAATAGCGGGATTTCTGTTAAATTAATACGCATCATCAGTTGATTCCACTGTGAATTTATTGGAGCGAAATCTGTTTAGTGGAAAAATTCATTGTTACATTGTGTAATCGATGCGAAAAAAAGATTGTGATTGAATTTGGGTGTTGAAAACCTGCTATTTCATATTAGAAACCTATCTTATAATAGAGGACTTTCCTCTATATAAAAATATTAATATAATAACATGATGTTTTATGTATGCAGCGTCACACTTTGTATATTCTCGGACTATTAATGCAGTTACCTTTAGTGCCCGGCGATTGCATGATAGTAATATTTTCGTCACCGCTACCGTTCTGGGCGATTTCGGAGGTCCGGCAATAGTCGAGCATCCTTTTTGTTTGAGAGAACGAGCAAATACCACGCAGTTCCGTCGCTTTCATTATTCGTCTGGCCTCTGATTTGCGCTCGAAGGGTGACATCAGTATCAGACGCCGCTTCAACGATGCTCGAACTGAAACTTTAAAAATCAAATTAACAATATTGAAACCGTTTCCTGACAATGCAGCTTAAATCGCGCTGATACAGGCTCGGTGAAAAGCGTTTAGAAAAACGGAGTGCTTATATTGGCACAATTAAATGTTGGCGCATAACAGAATGTTCCTAAAGTAACGAAAAAGATTTTATTCAACAACAGAAGATTTTATCTAATATCACTACGACAAATAATTTCGTTATGCATTACCTCTTCTGCTGCTTCCATACTTTGGCCCATATTCTGAACCCTCTTTTATCAATAAAAGCGCCTCTAAAAGTGGCGAAAGTCTTCTGATTGGCTACAAGCCACTTTTAGAGGCGCTTTTATCGATAAAAGAGGATTCAGAATGCGGGAATATTTATCTTCAAGGGTCTATCCAGACAAACTTCCACAGGTGCATAAGCATATACATAAAGAAATTGATTGGTCTATTTCCTTATGACCCAATCAGGTTCCTTATGCATACGTTTATGCGCTATGCAAGTTTGTCTGGCTAGACCACGACACTCTTACGTTACGTGGCTGATAATTAACTTACCATTCGTATCGATTTTATCTCCTGATGCACCCCTACATATGTTTTTCGATTCCTTCGACGATCCGTCCGGCAATGCAGATAAACTTCTCGAAACGATGGCTGCTTGACGATTACTGCCATTGCACGATAATCCGTGACAGACGTTCGGTAAGGATTTACCCTTCGGCTTCAACAGAGTGATTTGTGGAAAACAGGAGTCTAACAGATTGTTATTTAAAATCGTTATTTTTAATCGGAGAATATTAAACGTCATCCGACATATTATAATTTGGGAAACGCTATGTTTACCCTTCTTCTCCGGATGTCCCTTCACGGGACTACAGTGTCCGTATCTCGAGCATTTTTGCCCATCGAGACAATCTTGATCCGTCGAGCGCTTCTCTTCTCCCGCGTTGCTATTTCTGTATTGTTCCATCGCTTGACGTTCCAATTCCTGCAATATCGTAATGCAAATATCAGCGTAATGTTATTTCGTATGAACGCTAGTTTATTGAAAACAGAAAGAATGCAAATTAATAAAATTTGCAAGGCTCATACGTGATAAATACAAATTTGAAGGAATAAGGGCTGACGAGCCGTGACAGGATGTTAGTGTGTAAATAATAGGCTAAAAAGGACGTATTTGGTAAAACTGAACATTCCCGGATACTGATTGAAAACTTAGTTCCTTCCTGTTGCGAAGTGTCGTTTGGAAAGTATTATATATTGTAAAAGAAACCACAATAATTCAGCTTATTTGTGTTAAATCCGATCCCTGATATTACGAAATTTACAAGATCGGGCGGCTCTTGTATTCTTGCAAATTCTTTTCAATCCATCTATCTTTGATGCAAATATCTAGCCATGAAATTAATATTCAAATTTGAATCGTTGCCTGATATTTGAGCGCTAGCGATTCCTCCGAGTTACTGTACTGTTCCATCGCTTGCTGTTCGAGCTCGTCGTATCTGAAAACCCACGAAACACTGAAATTGCGAACAATCGGTCAAATCAACCGAAGTTGTAAAACTAAATCGGCGAAACTTCAATGTACCTCTTCTCGAAGACGTTATCTAGGGCCGCTTCATTCGAGGTATTCGCCAGAACATCTCTATAAAGCGGCCGCTTCGTCCTCTTCTCCTCTTTGGCCTCCGAAGCCCTGTACCTTGAGTTCTCGTTCTCAAAGAATTTGTCCTTCGATCTGCGTCTCGAGCTCTCGTTCCCAAAGATTCTGTCCTTCAACCGGAATGAAGTTTCGGACGACCTTTGCTGGCCCTGCGTTGATTCGGCAGCTGTTTTCCAGCTGGTGCCGGCTTCTCTGCAATATTCGTACTTCTCCTCGAAGCTGCGCAGCTCGGACACGAGTGTGTTTACGGTCACGACCTCCTTCGCTCTCTTCGCACAGTGATCCCTGTCGAACCACTGTACCTGCACGTTGTGACTGGAAGTTTTCAGGCTCTGCCTGGAATCCAGAAGAAAAGGCTGCTGAACAGCGGGCTTGGAGTAGCCGCGTCGCGTCTTGATGCTGTTCTTCGTCAGTAATATGAGATTGTTGAAGTCGACCCCTTGACTCTTTCGCTTTAGCATCGGCTCCTGGTACAATTCCATCGGTCGTTGGTACACGGGTATAGGTGTCGTCGAATTCGGCTGCGTACAAGGCAAAAATTTCTCGTACATCTGCAACATTACGATCCGAACTTTTATACGTAGAAACTGCTAACAGGAATGTGCCTTTATCGATTTAAATTTAGGAAAATTTATAATAATTGTAAAAATTGTGGAAGAGACAGTGGTAGATAATATAAATGACTTTGTCTTCCTCCTGTCTTTCTTTTCAAATGTATGAGTTATAATATAACGACATTTTGGGACCATTAATAGATTCGTCAAATTTTGTCTGGATTAATCTTCATCTTTTTAAATTAAAAAATATATAAAAATAATTTTTTTTTAATGTCAAAAAACACCTGCAAGGGACGATGGACGATCGCAGCATCGTGAATCGGTTGCAGCGGCGTGTAGATTGACAGAGGTGACGAGGAGGAAGACGCTGTCAACTGCAGCTGCATGGGTGGTGCCACTCTCTGGATCCATTCCTGCGGCGAACAAAACACGTTCGTCTCTGTCGTTGGTGCGGACATTCTGGCGTTCTGGAAAGAAAAGTCGCGTCGCTAAAAGTTTTTATATTTTAATCGTCACTTTATAATAGTGATCAATTTCACAATCATTTTTGTTGACGGAGAAAGCTATTCCGCGTTAAATCTTAATTTTATTCTAGCGCGACATGACAGTTTTTCTTCCCGAGTACAATGCAGTCAGGTTTTGATTACGTCGCAGTTTTTGGTCACTGCTCCAGTGAGAAATGATTCGTCGAAACGATGTCGATCCCTATTTCTCGTTGGGATGTAAACGCGATCAAAAAATACATTCTTCTCTTATTTAGCCAAGGTGTCTATTAAGCAATATTGGTCTAATATTCTTATTACATTGTTAAATACTGGCTAATGCACTTTCAGTATAAATCTAATATTATATAATTATTATCGTGCAATATTAACATTTATTCCATGGCCAATATTGGCTTTACGTTGTACAATATCGGCCAATGCGATTTCTACTGTAACCAACATTGGACCAATGTTTAGCCAATGCACTGTGCGCTACTAGGGTACGTTTACCGGAAAAACGGTCGCCGCGGTCTCCAGCTGCTGCGGCCTGTTGTAAGGAAACAGCTCGTTCTGGTAATTCCTGTCATTCAACGACGGGAAGTAGCGTATCTGGCAAGTCTTGCGCTCTTTGTCGCTGTTCAGGCCGTAGACTATCGGAGGTAGGCTGGACTTGGGGAAGAATTCCGGAACTTCGGCGCTCAGAACCGGTGGGGGCGGTGGTGATGGTGATGGTAGTGGTGGAGGTGACAACAGCGGTTTCCGCTGATACTCCGCTCTCAGGATCAAGGGTTGATACTGCAACGCACAGTAGAATTGCTGAGCAGCAGGCTGCGTCTGCCGGACGACTCGCGATTGCTGGCTCTGCTGATAGTATCGCTGTTGCTGTTGCGGTTGCTGTTGATGCTGCGGTTGCGGCTGATGCTGACGCGGATGCTGAAACTTCTCTGGGTTCCATATGTCGCGTACAGCGTCGCTCTCGATGCAGGACTGCAGCTGCATCTCCGCGGCGGTCTCGACGGTGTATCGGCGATGGCGGGCGAACGTTTTGATTGATTTCTCACGAAAATCTAATATAGCGCACAATACGTAAGGAATGAAAGAAGCGTAAGACGATAGTACGAGACTTTAAACTCGAAAGCTGGTTTTGAGACGTTTGAATTATTTTGTGCGCGCCGTGCGTATTTTCAATATCTCGACAGGAATTTATATCAGATTGTATCTCGAATAGTTTGAATTAAAGATTGTTTTTAACTCAAGATAACATGCAAGTGACTAATAAATAAGTAAATATGTAATTAATAAGATAATTAGAGTAAATAATGGCTGAAGTCTTGGCTGAAGTACTAATTGAAAGACGGAGCCATTATTTGTCTACTGTTTTCGGCAATCCGCACGGATGTGCAATTTACGGGTGTATAATTTATTTGTATCGTTAACATGTGAAACCACTGCTCACCACCGTCGTCCGATTTACGAGTCGAAAGTAATTCATCGCGCGATCCAATTTTTCGGCTTCCTTTTGGACTGGTCTTTTGGCGTCGCTTTTTCGAGCTCTCGTTCCAGTCCGATTGGAAGTTCGAGCAAGCGACGGCTTCATTATCCCTCCTTGCGGTGTTACACTTTAGCATTTGTATTGCTGAGCTTTGCAAATTGAACGTACTATTAACGAGATATTAAAATCCATTCGCCGTTAAATATAGTATTTTCACGTCTGCGACGTTAAAATCAATCAATGGACTTTAATTAATTGCAATCCGTGTTACGGCAATTAACGTTATATTATTAATCACTAAACGCGACTTAAATACATCAGCCTTGATTAAATACCAGCGCAGCCATTAATTATTGCATCCCGATGATATCTTTATCGCGAAATTTTATGGCGGGCAGAGCTTTGCGGAACGTAAAGATAACACGGAAGTGCCGAAGTGAACTAACGGTTCCCGATGCGATCGCGTGCAGCTCGGCGAGATTAACCGGGCGAAGTGTTCTTCAACCTCAGGAAGCATCCACGGCTCCACAGCCTCCGTAGCCGAACGGAAGTGACGAGGCACGCTACCCGTCGATTTACCGTCGTCCGGACTGTACATTCTCTCATGTTGCTCGTCGTACTCGTAATTACCGTATTTCGCCAAGCGCGATTCGGAGATGACGTCTCGGACGAGTCTTGGACGATAATCACCATATTCCTCGTACTTCGCGGTTACTTCGCAACTCTGGCATTAAACGCGCGCGATAAGTTATCATTATGTCAAAATAAATTTTCCTTCCTCTTACTCCGAGGAGTCTGTAGCGTTTACGGTACACACGCGGTAGCTTTTATTTTTTACTTTCAACAATTCGCAACCGTATTTTTATCCCCGACGCACGAGATATAGAATAAGTTTGTGGTCCCGAATATAATTTCCCTTATTTTCAAAAAGAAACATATGTGTATATGTGTATTGTAATTCTGCCATTTTCAGTAACGGTGGTTTCGATGGCAGAAAGAGAGCCGATAGTTCCTTTCTTCCCTTAAGGATAAAATGTCTTCGGGCCCACGATAAACGATGGCGATACTGATAAGACAGACGTTTGAGGATACAGCTTTAAAATACGATATTTCGAACATCTAAGTATCTGTTGCGCGTCTCACTTGAATCCAGAGGGAATGATTTAACTTTCGGAAGGGATCCTCGGGATCGAAGGTCCACGTCTTGTCGGCGATCAAACTGACGTTTGCGTAAGCGCTATTCAGGAGCTCGTCGTCGTATGACGGAAGTGGAGATATCATTATCTGTACATTATAACCGATTGATATCGGATTCCGGTGGCCCGACGAGCCGGGAGGCCGGCGAAACTCTCGCGTTGAAAAAAAAAAGGCGCAAACCTTCTCGTACTTTGTTCACGGAGCGACCGAAAATTCGATCTCAAGTCAACAAGTAACAATAGACACTAATACGTATAGATAAAAAAAAAGTAATTAGTAAGTAATTTGACGCGATGGAATCAATCGGTTCTGACCGTTTTGACAAAAGTATCGGAACGTACGCAAGAGATGAAGATCGAAGCCAGCGCCGATCGCGACTTATCGATATGTGGTAGATAGTAAGCTTTTTTTTCAACTTGACTGTTTTTTCCATAAGGGTACGGATGCTAGGCAGATAATTTTACTGGCTAAGAAATATTTCAAGACATATTTAAGACCATCCCTAAATATAAGAATTGACTGTGAACAAGCCTTAATGTGAACTCGGTGCGCATTAGTGCGAGCAACCGAATTCGCTATAAGCTTCCATTGAAATTCCATTTCTTTGAATAAATGATAATATTTAAACAGTGAAGATCCTGAAAGACAAGAAATGAAAAATGATCATTCAGTATTTCATATACAATGCTGCACATATAAAAATAGCTATTTTCATAAAAATATTGGAAATATCAGAAAATCTTGCTTCGCGTTACACATAAAAATCTAAAGGAGCGAAGAAGGGAAATAAATAAAGGCAGCAACTTTTACAAATCTGTCATCTATTTTACGGTAGATGATGATAAAATTAGCACGCACTCCCTAACACTCTCGCGCACACATTCGCAACTTTTGTACAGCTTTTACACGCACGCCTTTATTTACAAAGTGAAATCAGGTCGAAGACAGATCTCATATAATTTACAACGTAAACGCGCAAGGCGATCGTCGAGGAAGCCGTTTCTCACGATCGCGTAACGTCGTTTGGCGAGAGGAGAAAATCAGTCTGGTGGCCTGCGGAGCAGCAGGCCACTCTCAGGAACGCTACGACGGCGCCGTTATTGGTCCTCTAACGAACACGAATTGAGCACGAATTTGACACGTCCGCGAATCACGTCGTCGTCCACGTGGTGTTACACGACAGTCCGACAATCCCGTTCATCAGCGGCGTTCCGTTATCTATGCGGTCCAAGAACCGGCAAAGCTGTAACTTGGGACGACGAACTCGCTCCCTTACCTCGATAGGCATTTTTCTAATCAAACCGCCGCGTTTTCGGTCAAATGGCTGAATGCCACATGTACTACGGTACTTTGCATAAGCAAAGAAAGTTTAACAAAATAATCACGTTTATATTAGAATCAGATAATACACAAAAATTCAAAACTAATTGGAAAACAACGTTAGTACTTATTGAAATTACAATTCCAAGAAGTCATGATTGTAATATTTTTATCATATCTTTATGTTTTATTTTTGTTAAAAAGTCAATGTTCAATAAAAGGTAAGAAAATTTAATTTTTAATACAAGTACAAGTGCGATGTAATTGTAATAAAAAAAATGTTGCTACGTACTCTAAAAATTTCTTCAATTTGCAATTTCAATAAATGGACCCTTAAATTTTTTGATTAAAAGTTTAAGAATCACGAAATGTGTGTAAGTGCTTACGTACCATTTAGCCATTCAAACAATATAATTATAGTGTGCGACTGCATCAAGTGTGTATCTGGCACGACAGCTTAGGATATATGTATACAGAAGTCGCTAGTTAACAATTAATTGGACTGCCTCGATGCCCAGTCGCACATCTCTCCATCTCGCCGGCGACGGATAAATCGCCGTAATTAAAATGGCATTCAACGTAATCTCGCGTATTTCATATTTAATATCGCGCGCGGTCGCTCGAAATGCGCAAGTTTAGCAACATTTAATACCACGAGAATTAATATTATTCGTAATATTAATATCGATTATTTAAAATCGCGCGATTATCTAAAAATCTTAATATTAATATTAGAAGTAATATTAATTTCATAAATATGAGTGACTCTCCGATTCATAATACGTGGTATTACGTCGTATAGACAATTTTTGCGGTACGAGCAATCCCCAGTGAGAAATGATTCGTCGAAACGATGTCGATTCAACATCGTTTCGACGTCGATTGAGTCATTTCTCGCTGGGTCGTGTAGCTGAAGAGTAGACATTGCGCGCTCCGCGCGAGCGAATCGTTTTGATTAAACATGTGTCATTCGATATTTACAAGAAAAGAATTCACGAGAAAAGGAATACGGTATAAAACAACGAGTCTCTCCCGTGTGCACGATGGGAGAAATACGGGCGAGTCTCTCCCTCTTTACGCTTTATGGCAAGATGATCACGCGTTCAACGCGGCACCTCGCTGCAATCCCTAAGGCCCGGTCTACAATGAGTTGTTAGTCGTTAGTCAGAAGTCGGAACTATATGTCGGTCCTTTTTCTTCCACCCAGAAAGGAAAAGGATCAACATATAGTTGCGACTTCTGACTAACGACTCATTGTAGACCGGGCCTAAACGTTGCAACGACTTTTCACGAACGCTCTTCGCCAGCATTTTTCTCAAACGTGTTCTCGCATGACTCAAAACCACGTTCGGTCATCCAAGCCCGCAATACTGGATGTCGCTATTTAAACTATTCGATTTACAAACGTTCGACTAATCAAGCTAAACGGGCGCAGCAAAATAATTCGATAACATTCCTAAGTGGATGTCGCGCGTTTCCTCGAGGGAGGGCGAGGAGTCTCTACACTTCCCCCGAAATAATTCTTACGGTCACTAAACTACTATTGTTCACTAAATTGTCCCGGCCTCGTACCTGAGGATCCGTTTCAAACGTATTCCTCAGACGGCTTGGGGATATTCGCCGGTAATCTGGGCACTCGACTGGTACTGTCCGGCAGCTCGGCGATGTCGATGAACACGCCGACGAGGCTCTCGAAGTTGGGTCCCCAGTTGAGCAGGTAGTCCCAGCTGAGAGCGTCCTCGGCGGCTGCGGTGGTGGTGGTGGTAGTGGTGGTAGGCGAGCCGTTACTGGTGTGGCCACCGTAGAGAAGGCCGCCCATGTGGGTCGACAGATCGTCGTCCGACGCAACGAGGGTGCTGAGGGAGCCGCGAAATGAACTGTCAAAGCCGTCGTAGTTACCGACGTTCGGCGGCAGCGGTGGTTTCGTTGACTGCGACGACTCGACGTTATTCCGTCCCTGCGGGCTGCTATCCTCGTCGTCCTGCTTGGCGAACAGGTTGTCGGACCGCTTGTCGCCCACCAGTGACCCGTTGTCGTACTCGATTTCCGAACAGGTGAAACTGTCGTTGCCGCTCTCGTCGGTGGTCGACGAGTTCCGTCGCTCGAGCCTCTCCACGGGGGGCGTGTGACGCCGGTGGTGATGGAGAGGTCCGTGCGCGGGAGGACCCCTGGCCTCGCTGGAGGAGCTTACGGCGTCCAGGGTGGAGACCAGGCTAGACGTTCTCGGACGGGAATTGAGTCGCTCGATCTCCTCGGCCGTGAGACCCATCGGACCCGATGACACGTTGTTCACCGAGTTTTCATTGTTGGACTGCGGTGCCTTCCTGCTGGCGGTTGAGCCAGACAGTTGACTCATGATGGGCGAGTTCAGGCTCCTCTCGCTGTTGGAATTCAACGCGTCCTTGCCGACACCGCCGGATGAGGACGTGGTGGCCAGCAGCGCGCTTTGCAGCGGTTTCCCGCTGATGTCGTGCAGCGTGAGAATCCGCGGTTGTTGCGCGGATAACTCGCTGCTGGGAGATAATCTCGCCAGAGGAGTGCTCTGGAGCAATTTGGGCGCCGGTCCGGGTGGTTGATTCACATTCGGCGGCGGCATAGCTCGCGGTGGGAAGGGTCCGGTGTGGCGATGTTGTTGCCCCGTGTGCTTATGATGGTTGCCATAATTACCTGTGAAAATTATTTCTATTTAAGCCGATTAAATTATTTTAAGTATCACATCTGTTAATACAAGATCAACTTTAGGACTCAATGGCTAACGCGTTATTTTTACACTAAACTTTTACATTTTTCTCTCCCTGATAAAATATTAGTCCTTTCTCACCTATGGGAGGTGGTGTGGCTTTGTACTTTCTCATGCCGTCGCGGTAACCCTTGTAATGGTATACGATGTCGATGTCGCTGGGCGCGATGGAACTGGCGTTCTCCAAATCGTAATGTTCCGGGATGTCGGGTTCCGGATTATGCTCGTGCGAATGAAGAGAGGTTTGGGTGGGCGGTGGTAACGGGGGATGCTCGTCGCGGATAGGAGGCGACTTGGTGACTTCCCGCTCGATGATATCTGGTCGTTGCGGCCGGTGCTCGGTGGTAGAGTTGATCTCGCGCTCCTTGTATTTTTTCGAGATCAGCTCAGGACCCATGTGACCGACGCCGCGCAGATCCGACGTGTCGGAGATGTACGTGTTCTCATGCCGAGACATGAGATTGTCGTTTCCCGGGCCGACCAGCGGATTGCCGGTCATGATGGCATTGGTATTCTTGTTGACAACCGACGGCGCCGACTTCTCCTTGTTCTGCCGGCGCAGTCGGAACACTATGAAGCTCACCAGAATGGCGATTAACAGGATGACGAAGAAGACGATGACCAGAGTGATGCCAATACTGAGGGGGTCCGCAGCCGCGGCCGCGCCGATGCCGGTCGGTCCTCTGCATCCGGTGCTCACTTTGCCGTGATAAAGCACATCTTTGAAGATTGAACTGGAGCCGTTGAATGACTGCACTTCATTGTTGATGGTAAAGTTGGCCAGGCAACCTTCGAAACTCCTCGAACCAGCGCTGTGAGCATAATAGAGGTCCTGGCTGACTCCACCGATCGACAAGACGGATAAATAGGGATCGAGGAAATCGTGGACCCCTGCTGAATCCAACTCGTCGCCTGTTAGGGTACCATCGACCAACAGTCTTAATCCTCGGGCGTAGGCATGGAGAGTCAGATTATGCCAACGTCCATCTGCGAGACCACCCTCAACGTTGATCGACATGTTCACCGGTGATCCAAGCAGAGACATGTAAATCAACTGGCCATTGCGAAGCTGAAACGCAGTATAGTCGCGTTAATTAAATTGCAAAATGGATTTGTTTATCTACATCATTTGTACTGTCCGTTCTTTATACATTTATCTACGATCTGACAATCAATAGAGTCAAAGTTTCTCGGAATGTGTTCATTTTTGTTTGCTTCAAAATATGATTAATTCTCGATGGTATTTAAACAATCCTTGAGAACTGATTGTTTTTGAAAAGTGAAAATGCAACTCACCTCCACGGATGTAAAATGCTTATTCGTCGCGGCGTATATCAGGATACCATCGGGCTTCACGGTTCTGAACATTAGACTGATTGTCTTCGGGGGAGAAAGATTCGTTGAAGAGCTCGTGTCCTCGCGCTTAACGCGGTTCTTATACCATGCCGTTGAACCATTATAGATATATTCCAATAATTGCATTCTTCTGTGTTTCTCCGAAATCTGCGCGAACAATATACAAATCGTGACAATTCAAAATTATTCAGAAATAGGAATGAAATATTAACGAAGTTAAAGTAATGAACATTTTCTAACTTGAATATTTTAATCTTTCTACTAATCAAATTTCTGGAAATCATCAACCCTATTTAACATCTCATCTCACATCTAACATCAAATTTACAACATAATATGTAATAGATACACTGGCATTTAATATTATGATCTCATTATTGCACTTATTAGCGATTTGAATGTATCAACATGAAATATTCACAATGGTTATAATAAAGTATTATGTATTAATGGTTTACCTTGAACTCGACAAATCCTCCTTCACTCAACGTGACGGGTTCCAGGGCACCGCGACAATTGGGCGCGATCAAAGATCCGCACTGACACGTCACTCGGTGCCATTTGTCGTGACATTGGGCATCCACGCCGCATACAGACACAGAGTCCTGCTCGTCTCTCAGGCAAGGATTCCGCTGCGATCTGGCGCACGTCGTCTTCACGCCGCGCGACGCGAGCGGATTCGTCAGATTCAAGGCCCTCCCGTTTATCGACACCGAGTGGACGCAGCCCACGAAATCGTCAGAGTGCACTTGGCCCGGACGTTCCAGCACGGGATCGGCGTTCTCCAAGCCACCCAGTAGGAGAGGATTATTGTTAAAGTTCAGAGCCCTGCAAATATAGCGAATTAATGTACATTCTTAAATTTTGAAGTCTAAACCCAGCAAATACAGTACATTGCAACAACGTTGCCGGCAATGTTGTAATATTCCTGTAATGTTGCTGCAATGTTCTGTGCTTGCCAGGATGCTATCAATATTATTGTTGGAAAAATTAATAGGACACTCACCCAGTCGGGCCCACGCCGTTCGCGTAACAGGTACGATCGCCGGGTCTACAATCGTCGCAGACGTCGCCGTGTTCCCTGCAGGTGGACACGCCGAGCGAGAGAACTTTACCGTTCCTGGTGGCGGTGACCTTGTGCCATTCGCCGTCCGACACCGGCCGCTTCGTCTTGATGGTAACGGTACCGATCGCGCTTCTGGCACCGCCGTACGAGAAGACCACTCGGCCGTCTATCAGCTCCAACACGACAAAGTCCGAGCGGCCGCCCGACTGCGACGCGTAGTTGTACAGCAGCAACGCGTCTGGTTTCGTGGTGGCGAACACGATGGTGATGTCGTTCGTGTTGGTGTCCAGCGCTGGGAATGCCATGTACGACAGCTCGTCGAAACCGAAAGTCGAACGCTCGCAATGCCGGCCGTAACGACCCTCGGGACAGCTACATCGATATCTGCGCGGGCAACCATTTCAATTCTTATTTCACTTTCGTACAAACCGCCCTATTATTAAGTGCCGCGCGTAGATCGTGGTCATGCCAACTAAAATCGTATTTGAAGGGTCAACGAACCCAGGTTTTTCTCCCACGCATAAGCCACCGTACAAGCAAGGATTCGGTCGACAGGAATCGGTGACTGCTTCACAGTGATTTCCTCTGTAGCCCGCTCTGCAGAGGCAGAAGAAGCTGAAGCTGTCCGGGCTCTTCCT
Organism: Vollenhovia emeryi; assembly: GCF_000949405.1. Lineage (NCBI taxonomy): Eukaryota > Metazoa > Arthropoda > Insecta > Hymenoptera > Formicidae > Vollenhovia > Vollenhovia emeryi. The sequence continues at coordinate 393,233 of NW_011967139.1, forward strand.
GCACGATCCCCCGTTCCGACACGGATTGCTGGCACACGCATCGCCTCTCTCAAGCTCGCACAGCTTGCCGTCGCGGTCGATAGGGCAAGTGCACTGGAAATCGTATCCCAAACGTCGACACTGTCCTCCCTGTGGAAGAAGAAGAGGAGTTTTAAACAATTTGTGCTTCATATCGAATTTTCAAGAAGCGCTGCGAATAACGAATTTAAGCGAGAAAAAACAAGTCTCCAAGCACAAAAAGTATTTAGGAAATTTTATAATTTAAAAATATGCATACACATGCACATGTCATATATAGAGTTTAATATTTATCTTATTAGATAACGCGTTCTTGCCGACGTTATAACTACGATAGATTATACGTATTAATTGTAAAAGTTACATTAATATAGTTGCAACATTGGCAATGTTAATTACTTTCATGTTACGTTAGACTTTGCTCTACGATGAGAGACAGGTTTCTAATATAAGATAGCAGATTTTCAGCACCCAAATTCAAATCTTTTTTCGTAACGATTACACCAACTAACAATGAGTTTTCCACTAAACAGACTTCGCTCCAAGGGCAATAAATTCATGGTGGAATCAACTGATGATGGCTATTAATTTAACAGACACCTTGCTATCCCATAATAGAATCCCATTGCATAATAGGTGACTTTCCTCTACAAGTACTCACCAACAAACAGGGATTCGGAGAACACGGATCCTGCCTTCTCTCGCATCTGTCACCGGTGAAGCCATCCCGACACTTACAGGCCATCTCGTGTAGCATCCTGGGCGACGTCAGGATCAGCGCCTGGCTGTCGGTGATCCTGGCGTCGTCGTATATAGCCAATCGGTCGCTGCAGCTGCCCCCGTTTTCGCACGGCATATGTTTGCACGGGGAATAGCCGATGATGAACGAGTTACCTTCGAGCAGCTTCTGGATTTCGTCTCGATTGCGCATCAGCAGGTCGATCACCTCGTACCTCGTCCGGTACGTATCTCGCCCTGAAGAGGAAAGTGAATAAAAGATTTTCAAAATTGTATTATCTTGTTGACGTGTATATAATAAATAATATGTTGAATCTCGGTAATATGAATATAATAAATTTTCAATACTTTTGAATTGTGACACAATCAACAATATTGAACAGATGAATGTACATAACTGATAATTGAGTATATTCAATTGTGATATATTTTTAACTTACCTTGCGGGGATTCTACCGCCAAGTGAACGTTCAGGTCCGGTCCGTTTTCACCGATGCTGAAAATGGTGAGCGTGTCGCCAACGTCGATCTTCCCCTGCAGAAGATCCAAGAGAGCCCGGTAGTATTGGCTGAGGAAATCATTAGCGGACATTTTGTTAATTTGCAGAGTCACGCTGTTCTCGATCGTGGCGTTCGAGAAGATCAGGAACTCGACGGTGACCTTGGAGACCACATCCGGGTGTCGTCCATCGTTACCGGAGACACTCAAAGAATAGCCGACTGCTGTACCAACACAGTCAAGATATTAGTTAAAAAACATCTTGCGTATATTTTTACCGGAAATAAATCAATGTTATTAATAGATGAAATATCGACTGATCTCTTTCGCAAGGTTGTATCTCGATTTCACGCAATTTTCGGTATTTCTTCTTAAATGCTCATTTAGGACCAAAATGAGCGTTCAAACAGAAAAACTGAAAATTGCGTAAAATCGAGATACGACCTTGCGAATGAGATACATCAGTCAATGTATCTAAGCCTCGACCAAAGTGTAACGTTCTGTGACGTTATGCCCAATAGGCACATCGACAAGTTAGTATGTTTTAAAAGTTAAGAATGTGGTTGAGAAGAGAAAAATTCCTTGTAAATCTCGGGAAACTCTGATACTCTGCGATTGATACGAAACGTGCCTGATGAAATCTTGTTGGTGTGCAGGTCGCAGGCAGTGGGGATGGTGAGCACATTTGAATTCGAGCCTTGGAGAATCTTGCACGAGAAAAACCCGGTGATATCCGGATCGTTCGGATGCACGTCGGCGATCTTTCCCAGCGGTGTCACGCCGTTAAACGAGTACACGATCACGTGAACCGACCTCGGTGTGGATGGACTGTCGTTCTGATCGGTGACGACTACGACGATCGTGTGCTCGCTCTTCATTCGGGGTACGCCCGAATCCTCCACTTCAATCTACACACGAAAGTGCATTTCGTTAAATTCAAATGCTTTGTTCTGTCCACAAATAGGGTGAGGTGACCAAATGGATCAGATACCAAATGAGTCGCTAATAAGCGACATTTTAAGGTAATTCGCTTAAATTTTTGCTCCTTTACATATTTACAACTTTATGCTATACTGTCGACATCATAAAAGGCATCGACGTGTTTTTGTGTCGCTTATTAGCGACTCATCAAATTGTTAATCCGAACTTGGTCACTTTACCCTACATATAAATTAAAATGCTGTTCGGAAACTTGCTGCATTGTCTTTTCTGCAGAAATCTGGCATTTTAACAATCTTGAAGAGCGTTTCAAGAACTCTATCAAAAAATTTTATTTTTCAATTGATGCAAAGAAAGAGATTAATAAGGGCGGCATTCATATCTTATATTTAAAATCGTCCTTAGAGACTCTATAGCCAATGAAATCCATGCAGCATCTTAAGATAAACTTAAGACGGTCTTAAATATAAGATCTGACTATGAATACCGGCCTAAGTTTCATAAAGTCGATCGATCGCTGCTTTTACATTAGAAATTCTTTTCGAAACGTATCAGAAATTACAGAATTATTTATCTGGATTTTTATCAATTACATAGAGCTTCGAAAAATGGCGCGTGCTTTCTGCGTGTGTAACTTTTAGAGATTTAAACATTTTCTAAACTGTTTTATCAGTTTTTCTGATCAAACAATTAAGATAAACGGTTGAAATTGCATTTTTAAATACCGACCATAAGATCCAGCTGCGGCATCGTTTCTCTATCGAGGCTCCTGGTGGTTCTCAGTATACCCGAATGCTTGTCCAAGATCACCATGTCGCTCTGCCTTCCCCCGATCAACCTGTAGGTGAACGGTGCGCCATTGGGCGGCAGATCGGGATCGGTCGCGCTCAAAGTCATGATGTTGGTACCCGCCGGTTCGTTCTCGCTGACGTAGCCGACTACCTCCGGTGGATCGAAGACCGGACCGTTGTCGTTCACGTCCATCAGCTCGATGTGCACCATCGCGGTGCCGGTTTGCGGCGGCGAGCCGGTGTCGATCGCGCCGATCGTCAGATCGTACGCGGGTATGGTCTCGCGATCCAATTGCTTCGCTGTCTCGACGTCGCCGGTCTGCGGATCGACCTTGAAGGCCTGGCCGAGATTACCGCTGATAATAGAATACGAGAACTGATTGTTCTGCGGCTTGATGTCCTTGTCAATCGCGCGGACCGTGAGCACGCGGGTGCCGTGGGTGGCACCCTCCGACACGTTGGCGTTGTAGGTACTCTGCAGAAACTCGGGCGGGTCGTTGCCGTCCTGGATGGAGATGATCACCTGCGCCTCGTCGGTGTCGTTGCCGCGTATACCACCGCCGTTCTTCGCCATCACCGTCAGCACCACGCGATTCTGCGTCTCGCGGTCGAGCCGACGCGACACTCGAATGATGCCGGTATCCGAGCCGATCGAGAAGCCGCGATCGTTGGACGAGCCCACGAAGAGATAGTACACACGGCCGTCCTCGCCCGAGTCCTGGTCGGTCGCCTGGACCACGCCGACCGACGTGCCCACCTCGGCGCTCTCCGACACGTCCATGTGAAACATGGGTTGGATGAAGTGTGGATAGTACTCGTTCACGCCGGTGATGCGCACCGCCACGGTTGTGAAGCCGACCATCTGCGGGGTTGAGTCCGGATTGGACGCGACGATATCGAGACTGTACTCGTTCGCTTCTTCGTAATCGAAGCTGGCGTCCGACGCGATCTCGCCGGTATCCCCGTGGATGCTGAAATGGCCTTTGCCAGTGCCGCCCAGGATCTCGTACCGCACCACAGCATACTTGGGCGAGTCGATGTCCCGGGCGACCACCTGGAATTTCGTCAAGAAAATGTAAAACAATTGCAATCAAATTACATGTCGATTTTATATAATTAGTATATTAATTTACTGGAAAATATAAACACGAAAGAGCATAGATTTAGAATCGTCAATTGATTGATTTAAGAAATAAGGTAAGGCATTTCTTGAGATGACAAATTTATGGCAATTTCTTTACATTTGATTTAGGTTCAGAATTTGAATAATTTTTCCAGCTAATTAGCGAACTACACTGAGAGAAAAAAATAGTT
>NW_011967139.1:398489-416518 GCF_000949405.1 Vollenhovia emeryi
GCAAATACTACGCACTTTTCTCTCAGTGTAAGGAACCAGAGATGTCAGAAATCAGATTAAAAAATTCCACGATGAACGTACCTTGTAAACGAAACTTTTAGGTGGCGAATTTTCCGGCAAGAACGCTTCGTAGACACTCTGATTGAAGATCGGAGAATTGTCATTGATGTCGGAGACATTGACCGTTAAGGTGGCTACCACTTGCTTCGGCTCGAATCCCAGGTCCGTGGCGGTGATGTTGAGCCGGTATCCCTGCACCAAGTCGTAGTCGAGGGGCTCGAGTATGGTGACCGCGCCGGTGATGGCGTGAACGAAGAATTTCTTCTTCTCGTTGCCGGCCGAGATCCTGTAGCGGATCATGCCGTTAGGCCCGCTGTCGCCGTCCTCGGCGCTCACCGTCAGAATCGTGGTGTTGGCCGGCTCGTTTTCCGGTACTCTGACCTGGTAGCTGACGGCAGCGAAGGTGGGCGCGTGTTTGTTCTCGCCGGAGATGACGAGAGTCAGCAGGACCTCGTCCTGCTGCCGCGGCACGCCCTTGTCGGTGGCGTGCACTCTCAGCAGCAACACGGTGCCAACGGGAAAGCCGTTGAGATTCCTACGCACGTAAACCCAGCCAGATCGCTCCTCAATGGCAAACAGCTCGATCGTGTCGTTCATTCTCTGCATCGAATAAGTGACCTCCGCGTTCACGCCGAAGTCGGCGTCGTCGCGGGCGATCAGCTGAATAATACGCTTGCCCACCCCATAATTCACTGGCACCGGCGACAGATAAGACCTCTGCTCGAAGCGAGGCGCGTTGTTGTTGGCGTCCACCACGCTCACGTGTACCACTGCCCTCGAGGACATCGGCGGCTTGCCGTTATCGGTGGCGACCACCGTCAGCGAGTACAGATTCTCCGGTGAGGACGGCCGATGCGTGTGCTTGTAACGTAGGATACGCTTGCTGAAGACGTCGCCGGTCGCCGGATCGACGGTGAAGAGATCGGACGGTTGCAGCAGGCTGTAAGATATAACGGAGTTCGGTCCCTGCTTGTCGCGATCGGTAGCCAGGACTGTGCCGACGTGTGCCACCCGCGGCTGGAGCTCGGGGAAATGGAAATGGTAGCTGTCTTCGTCGAACTCGGGCGCGTTGTCGTTTTGGTCCTGAATGGTAATCGTCAGGGGAGTCTCTGCTTGCCATGCGCGGTCTGCTACCACGACCTATAACGAAGTAGTAGGAAACATTAGTAGAAAAGAGAGAAAGTTTTGATCTGATACAATAAGCGAAGCAAATGTTTAAGAGAACTACAACTGCAATATATATTTCAAGAAATGTGTGTCGCGCGTTTAAAATATCACTTCTTTTAAAGATGCTTTTCTTCCCTCACATCTAAAAGTGTCTAAAACTTGAAAAGCTTTTGAAACTCTTAAATTCCGTTGTTTATATCTCCAAGTACTTTCTTTAAACCTTCTGTGTTGCTTTTCGCGAGCTCAAATGCAATCCCTTCGATTTGATAAAGATGCAGCGTTACAAATCTGCGTCAATATATAATATTGAAAATTATAATAAATATCCTACCTTCAGTAGATACTCGTCCTGCTCCTCTCTGTCGAGCTGCCCGGCCACGGTCACGTTTCCGCTTAGAGCGTCGATGGCAAACTTCTTTCCTGGATTGTCGGTGAAGCTGTAACTGACGTTCGCATTCTGGCCGATGTCCAAGTCGCTGCTGGTTATGCGTATAACGAACGTGCCAATTTCCACGTTCTCCGTTACGTTGACGCTAAACAGTCGCGTGAAGTGCGGCGGATTGTCGTTCTTGTCCAGAACGGTAACCAGCACCGTCGCGGTACCGGTTAGTCGGGGATGACCTTGATCTCTGGCTTCCACGATCAGCTCGTAAGACGCAATCTGAAGGAATTCCAAGCGTGAATTTAATTAAATGGCATTAATTGTCAGAATCTTTAGATAGAATTGGTTCGAAATAATTCCCGGTGAGAAATGATTCATCGATCGATGTCGAAACATGTCGAATCGACTTCAATTTGACTTGATCGACGAATCGTTTCTTGCTGGGTTATAACTGGCTTTGAATATTGCAATGAATTGAAAGTTATGGATGTAATATCTCTACCTCTTCACGGTCCAACTTGGCATTGCTCTCGATCTGCCCAGTGTTGCTGTCAATGATGAAGGACTCGGAGAAGTCGTCGATTAGATGATAAGTGATCTGGCCGTTCTCGCCGGAATCGCGATCTTTCGCAGATACCTTGCCGACAAACAATGGCGGATACTCCTCCTCCATCACGGTCGCGTTGTAAATTGCCGCTTCCATAACCGGTGCGTTATCGTTGGCATCCGTGACGTTCACCAGGAGTTGGAGAACGCTGCGCAGCGCAGGCGTGTCCGAATCGCAAACTTCAATCCAGGCCTCGTAGTGCGGAGCCGTCTCATAATCAAAGCCAGAGGCAACCACGACCTGGAGGAGAATTGTAATAATTAAATATCGTGCGAAATAATAATGCAAATAATTTTTCAAATAATGAACAACTATTGCGAACGCAAACAAAAAAGGCCCAGTCAGCAAAATGTTAGCAGATTGACATCAGATTGGCCATCTGTGTCCGCATTTGGCTTTAGTTTTGGCAAGAGAGTCTGTAAAACATACGCTGTCAACAGATTGTCAGCAGAAACCGAGCAGGTCCAGTTATGTGAGCAGATTTGTCGTATTTCTGCTGACATGCTGGCAACGTGTCGAACGTATCAGTTCCTGTATACAATCTGCAGTCTTTCTGCCTTCAAAATTCGTAGTGGGCGTTTAAAGAAATCTGTTCTGGCAGTTTGGCTATCTAGGTGTTAATAAAACTTTCGTTTTTTGAAAACGGGGTACCGTTTTCAAAAAATACCATCTCCCGCTCGAAAGAGAGAGAGAGAAAGGGAGAGCTAAATAAATAAAATGAAAATATCTGACCTCTCCAGTGTGAGACTCGATCCTCAAGGCATCCCCAACGTTTCCGCCAGCCATGCCGTAGATCAAGTTGCTCGCCGGTCCGGTTTTCGGTGTGGTGGCACTCAGCTTGGTGATCATCCTACCCTCAGACACGTCCTCGGACAGCACGAACATCGTGTTGACGTTCGATTGAAAGCTGGGGAACAGCTGCCGTTCCCACAAGTGGATCACCAGGTCGGCGGTAACGTACTGGGGCTCGACACCGCAGTCCGACGCCTGTACCTGCAACTGATAGGTGGTCTGGTCGCCGATCAGTTCCTGGGTAGCGCGGATCACGCCGTTGTTAAGATCAATGGTGAATCGATCGGCGTCCTTGCCGTGCAGCCGGTAGACGATCCGCGAGTTCTCGCCGTCGTCGTCGTCGCTGGCTTTCGCGCCGAAGACGAAGTCGCCTGTAAAAAAAAAGAGAAAAAAAATCATCAGCATTCTGGTTCGCGGCTATCTAATTAGCGGTATGCAGAACCATTCTGCGGTGGTTCTTCCTTTCGTCGGTAATTAACGCATTTAATTAACGCACTTGATATTGCCGCCGATTCTCATTACCTGGCTCGGTCGCGCTTGGAACGTAGGCTGTGTATCGGGGACTGGAGAAGCGGGGCGCGTTGTCGTTCATGTCCGTCACGTAAATCGTCAGATTGACGGCGGAGGCACGCGGCTCCGTCGGGCTCGAGTCCCTGGCCACCAGGGTCAGGTAATACACGGCAGTCTGCTCGCGGTCCAACGGCATTGTGGTGAACACCTCGCCCGTGTCGGGGTCAGCGGAAAACCGCTCCACTTTGTCCCCAAGTAGATTGTAACTGTTTTGAAAACGTAATAAAAACTACGTTGTAAAATACATTATCAATAAAATTGATCCAGTCGCGCTCGGTAAGTGCAGATTATTATTTTGCTACCATTGGTTCGAAGTAAACCCTAGTAGCATTGGCTAAACATTGGCTAAACATGGGCCTAATGTCGGTTGTATTATAATAGAAACGCATTAGCCGATATTGTCCAACGCGTAAGGCCACTATTGGCCATGGAATAAATGTAAATATTGCACAACAATAATTATATAATATTGGATTTATATTGGAAGTGCATTGGCCAATATTTAACAATGTAATAAGAATATTGCCCTAAAATTGATACAATATTAGGCAAATATCGTAGCTAATCATTCGCTAAAAATATTTTGCTGCCATAACTGTAAATTTCTGAAGCACAGCAAACGGTTTGCTGTTGCACCTGATACAATAGGCATAGTAGCAATTAATATTTAGCTATCACAACTAAATATCAGCTGTCCATATTTTACAACTGAAATTTAGCTGCCACACGCAGTTTTTAGCTACGGTAGCTACACTTTTCTTTCCGTGAAATAAGAGAAGGCGTCTATCTCTCAATGTTTTACATTATTTCCTAATATTGTGTCAATAAATTGGGCTATTAGGGAATCTACGGGGTAAACCTATTTACAAGCTCTTACAATTAGTTTTGATTCCTGATCACAAAAATCTCGCGTGAAGAAGATAAAAACCATAAATTTCTTATTTAAAATTAGAGAGAACTCCCTAGTAACTTGAACATTACTTAGAATTACATATACAATGCAGAGAACTGCGTATCCGAATAACACTTTAATTCAAAATGGCGAATTTCTTCCGGAAGAAACTTTCTTTCAAAATCTGCGCGACTCACCGTCTCGCATGCCAAGTCCCATACAGCACAGAAAGTTAAAATAATGTTGCTGAAACAATGTTGAATGTTGAAGTATATATCTTTTTTACGTTGAATCTAGATTAATGCTTGTACTTTAATTCTTTATATTTCTGCAACGTTAAAACAATCTTGAACAAATTATTACTTTTTGACACTCAAATAGATACTTAAAAATGTATAATTATGAAATGCATATATATATATATATATAATATTTTTGCAACGGTGAGAAATTTTCTGAGCTAAGATTGGATTATTTTTTTAGTGGAATAATTAAATTTCAGCACTTCCAGCAGTTGTAAAAATATTCTGCTAAACGCGACCAATGTTAACTCAAAATTCAACAATGTTTTCCGAATGTTGAATTGTAACGTTTACAAGACATGACAATTCAGCGGACATTAGACGTTTTTGCAATATCTTTTCAACGTCGAATCTACAGTTCGTAACATTGACGCAATGTTGCAATGGAACGTTTCTGAGATGTTAATACAACATTTGTGCGCTGTGTGGGGGTAAAAAATGCATTTGCAATTGCGATTACGCGACACCGGCGACGAGGACTGCCTACCTTATTTTCGCGTTGAATCCGTCGTCCTTGTCCGTGGCGTGCGGCTTGGTGATCCAAGTCCCGGCGGGCGCGTTCTCCACCACGGTGGCCTTGTAGTCCTGCCGCGCGAACTCGGGGCTGTGATCGTTCACGTCGAGGACGACGATCCTGACGATGCCCGATCCGGTGAGAGGCGGCGAGCCTGCGAACACGCGGAGAAACGCGATGCGAAACTTCAGTCGTGTTCTCGTTGGGCGGCCATAAAGACACAACCGCGGTCGCACCGACGCCCCGTACTCTAGCTCGGCTCTTTTTCCTATTTTTTATTATTTATTCCCCCCCCCTTTTTTTGCGCTTTTATTGCTATCTCGCGAACCGTAACGCCGCGCGACCGTAGTTGGGTCAGTGGCGCGATTATTCCGCTGAATTTACGGCCCGCCTCTCGCGGCTCGTTTATGACGGTTTAAATCGGTCCAAACGGAAGGTAAACCGGGGCCATAATTTTAACAGAATATTATTGTGGGGTCCGCGTCGCCCGCGAGACGCCGTAAAGTGATTTAGAACTTGCTCGTGCCCGCCGTGGAATATATTTACTTTTGACCGGCGAATCGTTGCCTCCCTTTCGGCCGATCGTTGCGAAATTACTCGGAACAAAGATAAAGTGCGCGCGCTCGACGGAGCAGAAGCCCACTGATATCGTTTATTTCATTTTGCATCGAAATGTACTTTACATTTCTAAGTGCGAGTCGACTAACAATTATTGATTGCGCTCATTGTAAAACTGCTTCATTCGTCTGCAGACGGCTTGGGAAGTGGGAGTTAACTTTGATAAACTTTCTCAACAATTTTGCTAAAGAAACTCAACTCTATCCCGCGAGTCTCTCGAAACACCGCTTCCTAAACTTTCCTAGGTCAGTTAATTCGGTACATCCAACGAGAGCCTAATCGTTGCTTCCTCGAGAGCCGCTTCTGAAAATCACAGGGTCGGTTCGCGGAGGTAATTGGAGTCGTGAGGAAAGGCGACTTTTCTGGATCGCGGAAGTGCGCGCGGCGGCTGAATAATGGCCGGCAATACGCGGGGGTAATTTAGACGTGACACACGCGTTCACCGAGCGGTGCCCATTGTGCTACCCGCTTATGATTTACGGATTGGGCTACCCCAAGTAACGACGTTAGTGCGCGCGGAAAAGTCTCGCCGCGGCTTAATTGCGCCGCCTAAAACGCACCATTACTCTCCAGCGGGACTGAAGGGGGAGAGGGCCGATTTCTCTGATTGCGCGCGGGGTATATACGCGGCACATGTACTAGTATATGTACGCCACTTATGTGCACGGCGAGCGTTGGCGTAGCCCAGGGCCACGCGCCTGCACGAACGTACACCGTTCAATCACGCGGAGAGTTCCCGTCGAGGGATAAGACAAAGCAGGAGAGAGAGAGGGGGGGGGGGGAGGGGGGTAGGAGGGAGAGAGAGGAAGAGACGGAGGCTGAGACTGAAACTGTATTTATCATGTTCTAGGTAAATATCCCGTAAGAGTACAGATTGGATATACAGACTGTGTCAAAAGTCTCGCGTTTTCTTGTGGCTGCAGATTCTCCCTCGACTTGCCTGGGAAAATATCCGACGGCGACGGAGATAAGGATTAAAACTACGCGTGAAATTTATAATATCGAACTAATCGATGTTTACAAGGCTCGCGCGCGAGAGACACCAATTCGAAGGAAATAAGGACCAAGCCGTGGCGGGACGTTAGTGTCTAAACAATTCTTGCTCTCAGTTTATTGCGAAAAATATTACCTCACCCAGGGTTTGAACCTGGACCTGCCACTAGAGACGCCCGCCTAGTGAGTCCAGGTTCGTAATATTTAAATATTTTTCGCAGTAGATTCAAAATAAGAATTATTTAGACACCAACATCCTGCCACGGCTCTTTAGTCCTTCCTTCGAATTTGTGTTTGTAATATCGTGAACAGAGAACGTGGAAAAAAATAGTAAGGTAGATAAGTCTGGCAAGAGCCGATTCGCCACGACCCCTTTGTAAAAGGTACGTTTGAGGAAGGTATAATAAGTAAAATATTGCGAATTAATCTAGGCAATAATTTCAATTTTCCGCACGACAGTATTTGCAAATCCACGATAAGAAATGAAACATTGCATGGAGGTCCAATAATTGTATCCGTAGTCAATAGCGAAAGATAATTTTCATTTCTTCTAATTTTACCGCCGTTGTTTCGTGACAAATGGATTATTGGCTTTGCGCGGGCTAAGTATTCAGTTTACCTCTTGAAATTAACCGTCTACCTCGAAGTAACGATAAAAATTTGATGGAAGGGGATATTTGAAAATAATAAAATACAATTACATTTGTGGGACTAATAAAAGTAAGAGGGCGGAAGAAATGGGAGGAAGAAGGAAGAAAAGGAATGAGACACGCGGCAGTGTAACAATTGCAGCGCACAATGACGCGATGAACGCGCGTTCCCAGGGATTCAGAGTCAGGAGAGATGGCCCACTTTGCATAACGAGTAATCCCATAATTTGCTTACTGCTTGCTAATGACAGTAATGAAGGAACTCACTCGTCACGCCGATTTCCACTGAGCGGGATTTTCAGCCCGGCCGATCGGGATTATCGATTTTTAGGGAACCTTCAGGTATCACGAGTACGAGAAAGAGAGTACAAGACGTTCGCGCATACTGTAGTTTCCTTTACGAGTGTCCTTATCGAAATGGTGTTAGGGAATAATTATCGGAGCGTCAGTTGGCCGTGTGTGCCGTTCGTTGTGCACATTTTTTAATTATAAAAAGAGAAAAGCAGACAGGCAAATCATCGTATCTCTCAATAAGAAGCGAATAGAAGCGAGACATCCTGTTTATGTGCGAGCAGATGCTGAAGGGGTCGCAAGGCCCCACATTCGTCCCGACAATGCGCGCCGCGCAAGACAAAAATATGTGCCCCGAGATGCCAGAGTACGCTGGCGCGCGAGCGCGTGACAACGCTCGGCGGTGTATGTGAATAAAGTGGAATATAATGTGCCGGAGAGGGGTAGGAGGGCACTATTCAAAAGAGAGACGCACGGCTCTCTTTCTCACTACGGAGTACGAGGAGGGGGGGTCGTGGGGCCCGAAACGCGCGCGGGGCCTCACGACCGAATGGAACGGGCGGGCGAGGGGGAGAGGACGGCACGGACGCGATAGCGAGGTGTAGCGAGGAACGAAGCGTGCGGGAGAGAGGGGGGAGGAAGGGGGCCTAAGGCCCGCGGTCGAACGGGAGGACCGGAGGGAGGAATGGCAAAGGAGCAGGAGGAGACGAAGGAGGGAGGAGAGGACAGTGCCAGCGCCGAGGCAGACAGGGAGGAAGGCATTCGAGGCCGATTATCATAATCGCGCGTCATAACTCTGCGGGCTTGTCTACCTTACCGGGGACCGATTGGGCCATCGAGCCACCGCGACCGGGGGCGGGACGGGTGGAGGGGAGGGCGGGGAAGGGGGTGAAGACCGGGGGTGGGGGGAGGACCGGGGGAGGACTACCGGCTTCTAAGAGGAAGCGAGGAGAAAAAAAAAGGAAGGTTTAAGAGGGAGGAACTGCCCACCGCTTAAAGAATCTCATCGAACAACCCACAAATTTATATCCAATTTGTATATTACCGCTCATTACTTAAACCCACCGCGTACATCGTCTTCTATCGTTTCTCGTCTATGTGCCAGCGTCCGCTGCTGGCAGTATTGACATTTCGCCGGGTCGCTTGATGGACGACTGGTGGCATGGTTTGCATAAGGAATCACCACGAATCGATCGCGGGCATAATTCCGCGAGCGTTTAGGCCAATTTCAGAATAACTAGAAATAACAGTGATCGCACCAGTCGTAAAGCCGATTGATAGCCAACCGAATGACTCTCTTTAAGCGTACAGTAAAGGGGAATTCCTAAGCACGGATCTCGATTTGCAATGTTACGATAATAGCAATCAAAGTATGAAAATATAGAGGACAAATTTTACGAAAGTTATACATATTGGGCAAATTTGTAAATATCAGTCTTCGAAGGAAAGAAAGAAAAGGAAAATGGGATTAAGAAGAAGAGATTGTCTACAGCGTTCAAACAATCTTTCTCAGCGTAAATTACAAATTTACATTCCAATAACTTTAGCTATTTTTTTGTTCGTTCGGCCACACTATCTCGGTTGCGCCGATCCAGGTTTAATTAAATGCTTTGTTCGCACTAATTCGCAACCAGTTTTACACGGACCGGTCGCAGCGAAGTGGATCGTAAAAATAATCCCTGCCAGAGAATAAGGGGGTTATCTTTTCAATGTCGATAGATTGTACGATAGGTTGTACGGGATTTACGCCTATTTAGTAGTTTATCTGCGACAAGGATCCTGGAAGGTACGCGCGTATCCTTATTATACGCGCGATCTTCTTTCGTGCTGATTTTGCGCCACTGAACTAAATTTGCTTTCAGCAAGCGAACGGAACGAGCGCAAGACGCGCAAATATTCTGTATGCAATATAACATTTTGCAACAGAAAAAATTATTTGACCACTTTAAACTGGCCAAGTGGTTAATTTAATTACTCACTCACTCCAACGTTTCGGCCGTCCGGATTGTGGAAACGTTGGAGTGAGTCATTAAATAAACCACTTGGCCAGCTTAAAGTCGTCAAATAATTTTTTCTATCGTTAATCAACTACTGGCGACAATAGGATTCTCTCTTGTCACAACATTTTAAGTACATTTTTGCAGTTCCGCAACTCAATATAGCAAATTAACGAGAATATATTTTATATGTAGGAATCTGCACTTTAATTAGAATTGTATTAAAAATTAACTTTCATTTATTTTAATTTTCATTCATTCTAACAACACGACGTTTTCAATGTAGTTATGTAGTATTCAACGTGAAATAGCGCTCCCAGATTATTTTTGCAATAACGTTTCTTTCAATTGTTTACTTTAATTGTAATCAGAGAGTAAGCACAGCTCTCTCGACAGGTGACTTTTACTACGCGATAAACATTTCTAACAAGTATCGTACGTTATTAATTGTTCGTTAATCCCCGTAACTTACTGGGCAGTTTTACTTATCTAAATATGTATATGACCAGGTCACAACATTCCAGCGGTAACGTTTCTGTAATATAACTGGAATGTTGCAATATAATGTAAACGTTGCTGGGATATAGTTGGAATGTTGCGATGTTACTGCAATATTGCTTAAACGTTCTACGTTCAATGGGCTATTTAATAGATGCTGAGTCACTTACCAGTATCCATAGCCACTAGAGTGAGCGTGTATTCGGGCACCAACTCCCTATCCAACGGACGGAGGAGCGATATATCGCCGGTGCTCGCGTTTATGCGGAACAGGTCCGTGTCGCCCTCCTTGAGGAAGTACCTCACCTGGTCGTTGTACGGTGGAGTGTCCGCGTCGTACGCTTTAACCTTTTAGCGGGCATACAAAATTCGACATTTCTCATTTGCTAAGACACGCCCCATTCGCGTGTACGACGGGATAAAATTTCGACTCGCGTAGCTGCAATTGGGATCTAAATATTTTTAATTATTACTTTCAAACCATAAATATCTATTTCTTTCTACAAATATCTAGGACTTTTATGCGACGTTCGAACACTCAGGATACTCCGAAGGCTTTCATTCGCTGCAGTATTACCTGTATCACGAAACCGCCACTTGGAGGCACCATGTTCTCCATAACGTGCGCCAGATACGGCGAATCGAGGAAGATCGGCGCGTTGTCGTTGATGTCGAGCACGGTGATGGTGACCTGAGCCGTGTCATCGCGCGGCTCCTTCCCGACTTCCGCCGCGCAATCCTCGCTGCGGATTGTCAGGTCGTACCGGGACTCGCGCTCGAAGTTCAGATTCTTCGCCACCCGGATCACGCCGCCATCCTCCGAGATCGTGAAGTCCCGATTGTCGTCCCCCATCGAAATGCTGTATCGCACCCTGCCGTTCGCACCCTCGTCGCGATCCATCGCCGAAACCTGAGGCCGAAGCAATGAGAAAGGAATGAATTAATATTGAGAGAGAAAGAGAGCTATATTTTTATTGAAGAAATCTTCTCTTTTCCCATCCCACCCGCTTAACTCTCCTAAAGCTTTAGGAGCGTGCAATCTCACTGACCTGCAGCACACTGGCGCCGATGCTGGCGTTCTCGGCGATGGTGGCGAAGTACTGCCTGGGTTCGAACACCGGCGAGTTGTCGTTTTCATCCAGCACCGTAACGGAGACGATGGTCGTCGACGATCTGGGCGGTTCGCCGCGATCTTTGGCGGTGACTTCCAGGGTGTAGTTGGATCTTTGCTCGCGGTCCAGCGGCCCGGAGACACGCAGCAGCCCGTCCACCGGGCCAAGGGTGAACGGTAAATTAGCGTCATCCCTCAGCGAGTACTCGACGTAACCGTTCCGACCCTCGTCCCGGTCGATGGCTTTTATTGCCATCACCACCGAGTTACTCGGCGCGTTCTCGATTATCGATATCTTTGTGGGCGATATGAATTCCGGCGACATGTCATTCACGTCCAGCAGCACCACTGTCACCTGCGAGGTCGACAAGGTACGTTGTTGCAAAATTCAAGAAAAGAGGGATAATTGTCCACGTGACTGCAGTTCAATGAATAATTGTAATTTAAATACCAGAGATTTTTACCGAACGTCATCAAATTCAAATGTACAGATATCTAATACCCGTATTCATAGTCCTTCCTTGAGGAGTAAGGATTCCTTGTTCCTTATTCCACGTTTCATAGACCTTCCTTGAGCAAACAGGGAGCCTTATTGGCTCCCTTACCTCAAGGGAGGTTGCGAGCTTTCTTGAGGCGGCGATCGCAGCCTTATTAGCAAACGAGAAACGCCGATGAGATACGACATCGTTGGATGATATCAAATCATTATACAGATTAAAAGGATCGGGGATTGACATTGTACTTATTGAGTTTATGTACGGCTTGGCCGTGGTACGTACATTGTTACGTTGGTTGAAAGAGTACAGTCCGTTTCACGCATGATACGCATAATGCTTCATTTATCCTTGTTGCTCACCTAATATTAAATAAGAATAATGTTGCATCATGCGCACAACGGACGCAAAATGCAAGAAATCGGCCAGTGACAGTCGATCATTCTTCTCATACTTCACCGTGATTGGTCGATCTTTTGCGTTGCGACCTAGCGTCTTGCGTTTATTGTAGAAATTAAGAGGGGTCGTAGCGTCGAAGTCAGTTGAAGTAGAAATTTAGATTATTAATTGTACTCTGAACAGTGACATCAATCGTAAATTACCAAAAGTTCCTAGAGAACAAGCTCCTTCTAGAAGGAGACCTTGAGGTCTCCTTCTCATTATGAAACAAGGCGGCCTTGGAGATTCAAGGAATCCTTCATGGAGGCTTCCTCCGTCCTTAAGATAAGGAAGGACTATGAATACGGGTATAAGAGTCAACCAGTGGATTACCACTGCCCAGATAGCACACACAGTTCTATGAACTGACATCGTTTCTACTAATCATTTCTCACTGGTTACTCTCAACAAGTTTCGTAGCGCATACACCACCGATGGCTCACGCTGAACTTCCCACTTAGGCCGTCTAATACTTTTTATCAAGTAGTTATCGCACGGTGTACCACGGATGACCACGAATAACTTATTGCGCAAAACTGGTGCAGCGCGACACACGATAAGAGGCTTCAGAAATTTGTCCAAACTTCCCCATTCATCAACGAAAGTCACAGAAAGATCCTCCGGGTTTTCGAGGGTTCACCAACCTGTACTGTGGAGGACAGCTGCCGCGCCGGCGGTAGTGGACTGTCAGTGGCGCTCAGCATCAGATTGTAGATCGGCTTCCGCTCGCGGTCGAGCGGCCGACGCGTGAAGAGGGTGCCGTTGTGGGCCACCCCGAAGTCGCCGCCCTCGTCGCCCCCGACGACGGCGTAAACGACCCTGCCGTTGTCGCCGGAGTCCAGGTCCTGGGCGGTCACGGTGAGCACGGGCGTGCCGATGGTCGCGTTCTCCACGATGTCGGCCGCGTGCGGCCCGGTCTCGAAGATCGGCGCGTTGTCATTCAGGTCGACCACGTTGCAGTACACCGTCACGGTGGACGACAGCACCGGCATACCGCCATCCGTCGCTTGCACGACGAGGATGTAGTGCTGCACCTATAGGTAACGCAAGGTGAAGCGGTCAAACGAGTCTAGATTTAATTATACGAAGTGCATAAAGCGCGCGGGTCTTCTTGAATTGATTGCATCGCTTATACAGGCTTGTTACATGATGCGAAAGTAAATCCTGCGTAAATTGACTGCTTTCGGCACGTAGGAGCTGCGAGGGAACTAACTCTCGTCGACCATGACGAATCGCCCTGTAACAGGTCCTTTTAAGAGCCGCACTTAACCGTTTTGCAAGGACTAAAATGTGAGTTTCGGCGCGGCCGGCACCGTGCTATTTCTTTGTTTCCGACGCGTTTCGCATACACACGCGCGTACGCGTGTATAGTTCACGGCTCCGTAATGACGTTGGCGTGTATCTGAAAGGGCATTACGTTGATGAGGGGTTCTATAAGCTACCCTTATCCCGTACCTCTCGCTTACGCTTTCCCTTCTTTCATCTTTCGTTTTCTTCTCAATAGAAGCTGCACCAACACGCATCCACTCTGCTGTAAGACGCAAAACAGTGGCGTAGCCAACGATTGGCACAAAAATAAGCGTCAGTCGTATTCTTACGCGGAGAGAATTTTCTCTTCAAATTTATCCTGAAAATCGCGCGATCGTGGGAGACAACACGGCATGTCAATTGGAGCACAATGGCAAATGGCAGAGTTTCGTGCGACTTCGTATGCGAGCGAAAGCTATCAATTTTACTGGTAAATAAAAGCGCCTGATAGACAATATCGGTTCTATCTGAAGAATCAACGTCTTTCCTTCGAAGCTAACCGGGATAGAACAACTATTCCACACTCTCCCGCGTGTTCGCAACCAATTCCCTCCCTCGTGCCCCGTTTGGGAGACCGCGGTGCAGATGCTTTCCCGCATCTCCGTGGAATTTCAGGACCTCGGTTACGCTACTGACTACTAGTCGATGAGTGCGTACGTTCCCGAAAGTATGGCTAAGTATGGCTTGTCTCCGAAATGTAGCACCGGGAGAGGCCGCCATTAAAGACTGTCTGTTCATCGATCTGTCCGACTGTTATAGCGTTAAACCCTAAATTCTAGCGTTGCCCTACGCTCCGGGTAATATAATAGGTGCGCTCCCCGATCCTTGAATGTAGAGGCGTGTTCGTGGTTATAATCGCTGCCCGGGGCACCCGGCGCGTTTTAACGCTACACGCGTGCGTATTTCAGTTCCGAGAGGCCGATCCGAACGGAACCTCCGTCCCGGCGGGATGGCCGCCGTTAACCCCTTCGCGTCCAGCGACCGTTATGATGGACATATCTACAGCGATGTGTAAACACGTGGCTTCAGAATCATCCGGCATTATCGTTCCAGTTCGTGAGCATGCCCTGGTTCATGACTGCGATCGTTTAATAGTGTCTTTTTATATGGAATAATAAATAGAGGACGGGCAAGTCACCGGCCGTGTGTGTACGTAGGGAGAGAATCGTTGAGAGAAGAGGAAACCGGAGTCCTTCGGCGCTCAAAGGCCTCGGCACGCCCGCGACGTTTCGGGACGAGAGTCCGCGCGGATGACGCCGAAATTAAATATGTCGTAAAATTTCTCACGGACTATTTATAATCGCGAGAGGAAGCGGCTCATGAGAAATTCAGATCCGTCTGTTAATAAATAAGGACCCGATCCGGGAGGGCTGAAGTCTCGCGTGACACGCTCGTAATCGTCATCGACGATATCTTCATTCGCGTCACCGCCCCGCCGAAGGCCGAGCGCCGAAGGTGGCTGCGCGGAGCCGTGGAATTCCACGCGGATTCATCAGCTATTCATAATCGCGGGGAGACGATTCATGTTGAAATTTAAATTTCCCTCGGTATAAATAAGGATCCAATACCGCGCGGCGACGTGCGAGAGATTCATTCAGAGTTCGATCGTTCACGCGGTAAAAAATAGCTGTTCAAATGTCAAAATTTTCTTGTGTTACCAAGCTTTGATTCTTACCTCAATGTAAAATTAACATAAAACATACACGTCATTATTTTCGTGACACTTTTATGTGTTACATTTATGTTAACATAATAACTCGACACTTTATGTATGTTACTTAAAAATGGAATATTATTTTCAGTTTCTTTTAACACAACTATTTCACAAAATCAACCAAAACCTGTAATATCGACATTGCTTAAAAATTATCTCAACTATTCTGATTTGTAACTGTTCGTCATTTGTCAAGAAGTAACTGACGTAATAAGTGTTATTTGTAAAAAAATGGTGACATTAACATTTTATTTTTTACTGTGTAAGAAAGGTATCGCCCGTGGATTATCGAAATTAAAATAATTTATATAATTCCCTTGTCGCATTTCTACTTCAAATCACGCGTAACATTCATTTCGACAGATCGCCGGAGAACGACCATAACTTAAACGCAATTGATAAATGTTGCTAACTCTCGTAGGAGACTCGTTGCGTAGGAAATGATCGCGTTACGAGGAGCCGCGCGAAGACACGCGGAACGTCCGCCTCGTTCGACTGATAATCTTCTTCTTCCGTAATATGGCGCTGGTCCTCGAGTCCAAGTGGACCAGCACTAACCAATAGTCGTGAAATATCTTCTCTAGGTTTTGCCTCGCGCTGCTTTTTAGCTGCTTGATTTCAAGGCACTATTAGTCGCCTCTTACTACACGGAAGGCTAGCCGGATGATCGTAAGCGGATCAACGCGCCGTTCGACTGACAATGATCGCGCCGAATGATTCGGAACAATAGATTGTTTTCGACCGAGGTGTTCACGGCGCTACGTCATTTCTTGGAGTTCAGCGCTCGGCGAAGCGATAGGTCGCCGTTCGATGGCTTAATTTACGTCAGAGTTGCTCGTTATCGAGCGTGATGGCGCGCAGACTCCCCTTCCGGTACCAACCTGCTCGTAGTCGAGGCTCGCGGTAAGCGTGAACACGCCGGTGCTCGGATTCAGCGAGAACACGTCGTTCGCCCAGTCGGAGATGAGCACGTAGCTCAGGTGGCTGTTGGGTCCCTCGGCGTCGGCGTCCGTCGCGACGACCTCGCCGACGCGGCTGCCCCTCGGCACGTTCTCCGGCACGTCGAACGAGTAGGCCGTGCTCTGGAAGGTCGGCGCGTTGTCGTTGGTGTCGGTGACCTGCGAACAACGGTTTTCCAGATTCTCTATTAGCACGATGTAACGATATGGAGCACGACTTGCTACAGTTACGTTTGCCTTTAGCATCTCCGCGTAGCCACGTGGAACGAAGGTACGGAATGAGAAACATTTGCGCAGAAAGAATATACCTGTTTACATGCAAATAAAAGAGGGACCATCGGACTTTTTTAATTTTCGCAAGAGATTTGTAAATGATTTTTTTTAAATTAGAGACGCTCGAGAGGAAGGTCCGGATTCAAACCTTGGCCGAGGTAAATTTTTCGCAACAAAATTAAAATCACTTAGACGCTAACACCCTGTCTTGACTCTTATATGTCCTTTGTTCCTTTGAATTGTGACTTCACGTCGCAATATCCGTTTTCCTGCACGGAGAGAATTTTCTCTTAAAATTTATCCTGAAAATCATGTAATCGTGGGACGAAATTTTACCATCTCCATTTTACCAGTAAAATGTGTACTAAGTATAATTGCTGGTAAAATGTACGGCAAAAATTTACAAAACCCTGATAGAGTTCAAAATGCCACGTCGCCCTACGATTTTCAGGGTAGATTTTAAGATAAAATTCTCTCCGCGTGCGCGTCCCACGAAAATCCTTTCGCTCGTGTCTAGCGTTTAAACCGTTCTACAAGGGCTAGGTGCCCACTTCCCTTCCGAGAATTCCTCCGCGTGAGCTTTTCTTCCTCCGAAGCCGTTTCAAAGGACGCACAGTGAGTTGCTTTCATTACGCGCGTCCCCGCGCGCCTTTCAGCCCCTCGCGTTTATATAATAATAAAAGCGGCAGAGAGGATTTTACCGCGCGGGCACCTCTCGCCTCTTAATAGACCCGGAAGCCGGGTACCCGCGCGATCTTAAAATAAACACTCGGTGAATAAAATCGGCTGGAATGGCCGCGCACTCGACGTCATTCTTGGATAAACACGCCGCCACCGGAAACATTCGCGCCGCGCTCACTCCGTTCGCCTTCGAATTATTGTGCTACCTCTCGCTCTCCCTCGCGCGCGGTAGTCCCGGCGCGGCGCGAGAAAACATTCTCAGGGCCCCGCAGGCTATTTATCCATGTAACAATGCGCTCATTGTGATCGATCGTCGCGGGGCAGCGGCTGAAATGCGCGCGATGGAAAAAGACGGCCCTCTCTCGATCGAAGGCGAGAATAAATAGCGCCGGTAAACATCATTTTCATCGCGCGTAACGCACTCTTTAAACGTTCCTTCGCCCGTTTTCGCGGCTGTATTTTTCCGTGTCGATAAAGAGATTAATTTACGTACGTATAAAGGCATCCACGATGCTAGAACTTGGTTCAACCCAGTGAGAAATGATTCGTCGATCGATGTCGAAACGATGTCGAATTGACGTCAATTTGACGGTATCGATGTCAATTCGACATCGTTTTGACATCGATCGACGAATCGTTTCTCACTGGGAAGTTCTAGTTTCGAGAAACGTATTCCGAGTCGAAATTTTGGCCCTAAGTTGAACATTTGATTCTATTA
>NW_011967139.1:417212-427752 GCF_000949405.1 Vollenhovia emeryi
TTCGTAATAGTTAACGAGTAATTAATTATTAAAAATCGTTGTCTTAGGCCGGCCTACCGCCCAATTCGAGCGCGTGGCAAGATGTGACCGCCCGGCGATCGATATTGCTATGCGCACGTCTCGCCACGCGCTCGAATTGGGCGGTCTAAGACAACGATTTTTAATAATTAATTACTCGTTAACTATTACGAAAATTGCAAAATGGTACAGGACTTTTCCGTTCATCTCGATCCGTTCTACCTTCTCAAAAATTTGGCCGGATATGGAAAGACTCACCCTGTATAGTAGGACCGAAGACAGTAAAAGAGGTCGAACTGCAAGTACAGAATTTACTCCTACTTTAAAACTGATAGTGTCGAAAATTTCTACTTTGGCCAATTTAGTATTAAAGTGGGTCCTTTTAAGTAGACGGTAAAGCAAATTTTTAGAATTAAAGAGTCAAGGGAGGGAGTAAAAAATATAATGTCATCAAAGTAGGTTATCGCTGGTCTATGTATAGATCAGCTAAGTAGGTGTAAATTATCCTTAGAAGTGTCAAAATAGTACCAAAATTTCGACTCGGGATAGCCAATCAACTTGCGGCTATTCCACAAAAGCTGCAAGTTGATTGGCTACACATTTCTCGAAACTAGAACTTGGACCAAGCTCTAGCACCGTGGACGCAGGCCTTTGCGGAATATCCGCTGCGAATATTCGACGCATCTGACAGGAAATCGAAATAATTTTATAAATGGTTTAACATAATTGGCCGGGGCCACAATTGGAGTGCGTCTCGCCGGCGTTTCGTTATAATTTCACATTAATTTCCGCGCGACACCGTGATGCCACCCGTTTCGCTCGGGTTTTTTTTTTAATCGTCTGACGCGGCCGCACGAAACCAAAAGCGAACGGTAGATTTTTGCAGATTTACATTTTTTACGCATTTGTCAAACCGAAAGAAGTAGCGGCTTCTTTCTGTCTCCCTCTTTCTCCTTTCTTCCCATTCTCGCTTGCCGAAAACGCAAACGCGCAATAATTTAAACAACAAACGGCACATTAATCTCTCGTGTACACACACAAATTATAGTCAGATATGTAAATTACATTATTGCCGCGTGGCGTCTACGTTCGCGCGGCTATCACGCGCGCCGAATCTATGATTTAATTTATTTATCGGTAGATCGAATTGAAATTAATCGATGAGATTTTCGCACGTTACGTCATGCTAAAAGATTACCCGTAATTCGACTGCTACATTAGTGAAAGATGATTTTATACGTATTAATTATTCCTTTTGGACTGATCGGGAGAGAATCTCCATCGCTAGAGATTCAATAAAAAGTGGATTAATATATGTAATTCGAGACTTCAACCACCATCTTTTTCGCGCTAGACTTCGCACTAGTTTCCATCTTTGTGTCGAATTTCTTTATAATTCTTTAGTTTCTACAATAAATGTTATTTTCCTAAGTGCGATGTCGTTATTTAAAAAAAATGGTTTAACAAACAAATAAATATTACATTGACATTTGTGATATTTGCTACTGCAGTGGCATGAAATAAACGGCAGACTGAACTTTCTCTTCGGTAAATGAGTCAACTATTTAAATCATTATTAATGTCTCGCGCGTAGAAAATTGATGTGATTACAAGATAATGCTAGATTAATACGCGTCCCTGGAGGTAGAGCTCGAGTGTGCTCGAAACGTTTCCAAGTTTTCCGCGGGGACGGACGCGCGGTGCGGTAGAATGAAGTGGGCACGGTTTGATTAAGGAGGGCTCGGAGACGTTTGCAAAAAGTGATGGTGTCCCGAGACGACAGTGGATGACGAGGAGCCAGCGAGAAGAAGAAGGGAGAAGACGAAGAAAAAGGGACGGGATGGGAAGAGGTTGGGCAAGAGAGACGCTTTGAGCCTCGGTGAAGGACCGAGGGATGACAGGGGGTACCAGACGGGGCCCAGATTCCGCGACCGAGACATGTATACAGTTCGTGAGCGACAATAACACACTTTTGATGTTCTCTAAATATGGCGTGTGTGTACGTAATTGTATATAATCGTAATAAAAAAGTAGATTACTATTTATAACGCACGAAAGTTGCGGAGAAAACGCAATCAGTCTCGTTTCTTTCGAATATGATGAATGTCACACTAACGATCTTACTCTGGTCGCTTGAGATAACATTTGAATGTGTAAGGAGAAAATAACAAACTTTTCACATTAAGTCTCGAGAGAGGATCAATCAATTTCGCACAATCTTGCGGAATAAATGTTGTGCGATCCCAATAATACAATGAACAAGTGCATTTTTTAATAAATATCATACATCGCTTATTAAGAAAATTAAAATAAAGCAAGAGGAAGCGGAAGTCGAGAGGGAGGTGTGTGTGTGTGTGTGTGTACGTGTTAAAATGTTAAAGAGTAAGATATGTAGAATAAGTTAGAATAAGTTTAGGTATAGGTAAGTCTGAATGTAAGAAGATTGTAACTCTAAGGGGAACAATGAAGCTAATTCTATTCTATTCTATACATCGCTTATTTCTATTTAATTGATGTGCGAGAACTAAATGGCGCTGCTTAAATCAATTGTGTTTTATATGTATAAATAAATGTGATTTAATTATTCAGTTAAGAAAATTAGTGAGAGATCGAAAGGAAACTTGGGGTCCCTTCAAATTTCCGCTGTCAAATAATTGTATAGAATGCAGGAAATATTCTAATTTAATATATGCATGTTGTTCTGGCAGTGTCGCCATTTTATTCCATCATAGCCTGTTCTTCCGCGATAATTTCGTGCGAGAACGAGATTTGACGAGAAGCGGAAAGCAGGAGAAGAATCAAAGTAAAAAAAAAAGGGGGATTCTCCGAGGGATCCAGGAAGGTCGATCGAGGAAGAAGTGGTTAAGGTTAGCGAGAGAAGAACACGGGCTAGGAAAAGAGGCAGGCAGGAGGAGAGAGAACAGGCATGGGACAAGGGGACCAGATATAAGAGGCCAGAAGGGGCAAATTCCGCAACCAATAAAGAGCGGCCCTTTTTCATGGAGTCTAGAGCTCCTCAAGCAAGAGTTTGGATACCGTTCGCCATGTCCAGACTAATTATAGTGCACTTTTCGAAATCAATTTACTATGCAGTTAATACACAAATGAATTTAATTCAACAGCAGCTGCGCTCGGCATTGCAAATCCGAGGCGTCGGAGTGCCCTTCCTCCCCTTCTATCTCATTCTCCTCTCTCGCTCGCTCGAATGCAAAAGAGCAGTCCGGCGCCTCGGACTTGCAATGCAGAACGCAGCTATTCTATATGTGCATAAATATTATTATCGCCGTAACAAAGAAATTTGTAAAAAAGAATAATATACGGATTAACAAAGAATTGTCTAAGCCGTGACCAATCTCTCACTTGAACAACTCCGATGGAGCCCCGAAACTGTCGATCAGCTATAAACCGGATCTGACAGTCTTCTCTTTCTCTCCTACCTTCTCTCTTCTGCCTCTTAGGATAGAACAGTGGGCGCGAGCACGCGGCGGGCAAAGCGAGGTCTTTAGAAGAATTTCAGCCATTACATGTCACGAGGATAATTTTTGCGATTGTCTCCGACGGGGTCCCGGCGGAGCACGGCCCGGTGCCGGTGGTCGGGGTCCCTCTTCGGGCTTCGTTAAACGCCCGGGCCCCGGGCCTGACTCGCGTTTTTTATCGCCACGAATCGTTTCGACCGGATCGCGTAATGAATTATAAGGCGGGACGCGCGATGCACTCCGCGCGTCACCGTGCACGCCTCGCGATAGCGCGCGCCTAGGCATCTCGGGAAGGAGGGTGCCGAATAAAGGTGCGGACACCTTTCGACTGACTTGATTTAAGTTCTTCTAATGCCAAAGGGCGAAGGGATAATCTCTAAATAAAATATATTTCTAGAATACATTTTTTTTGTCGTTCTCTAAAAACGCATAAGCTTTTCTGCATTTGCGTTAACGAAAGAATATAGAGGAGAGTCCGATATTATGGGATCGGCTTCTAATATGAGATGGCGGGGTATTTGCTAAATTAATAGGCATCGTCAGTTGACTCCACCATGAATTTATTGCCCTTGGAGCGAAATCTGTTTAGCGGAAAATTCATTGTTAGATCGGGTAACTGTTGTGAATAAAGATTTGCGACGAAATTCTGATGCTGAAAACCTGCTATCTCATATTAAAAGCCTATCGCTTAGAGGACTTTCCTCTACTAATCTGTTAATCAAGGTGTAACCGTTGTATATTGAATGGTTCCAAAAGCGAGCATTTAAAGATTAAGTCTATTTCATGGTCTCGTCGGTCAGAAATTCTGATTGAAATCTCGAGCTTCTTTACGATAGTTGCGCGATTTATCACACTATTCTCTCTGCCCTCTTCCCCCCCTTCCCCCCCCCCCCGGCGTTCTCTCGCTCTGACGCAACCGATCCGTGCACGGGTCAATTTTTCTCGCAGCATTTCGCAATCACGCAGAAACGAATTCGATCTTTTTCACCGAGGCGAAGGACGGGTGTGCCATTGTTGCATGCACGTGCAGGGCGAGTGTGTGAGCAATCCGCATGGCGGGTCGCCAGGCAATCGTAGATTTATCTTCCGAGTGATGCCTGCGCGGGTACGCAATAGCGCAACATTGTTCTGCCCGAGATCGCTCGTTACGATAGACAGCGCTGACTTATGCGTACGGCATTATAACCGTACACCCCGGCTTTCCTCGTCCCGCCGGCGTTTTCGCCTGATTACCGGCCATTAATTGAAAAATATCAGATCCGTCCGCGACCCTTTACCCACGCCCCGCGAAACTGTCCGGCGCGTTGCGTGCGGCTTGCACGACTAATTTTTCATTTACGTCGACTCTTGTCGTCGGTTCAAGAGGATCCCTCAGCCATCTTTTTTTACCGACACAGTCAAATACAGTTTTTCCGCTTGTAATTCTTTTTATTAGCTTTCACGCACAAAATAATACCAGCACAAGTCGCGGATCGCATAGCACAACATTTTCATACCTAAAACACTCGGTTTAGAAGTCTAATAAAAAAGATATTGGCATTTGAAAGTTTCAATTTGTTGTTTCTAACTAAATTTGAAATCGGCTTTGTAAAATTGCAAAATTCTTCCACGCGATTAAAGTACGCACGAAGACAAAACCAGGGACAGTCGACTTTATATAAAAAAAGAAGAGAAATTAGAAATATCACTTTATAAATGATTCAGGGTAGCTAAAACTCAATCACGTACGACTGTCCCTGGTTTTGCGTACTTTATGCGTACTTTAGTCGTGTGGATGAATTTTGCAATTTTATGAAGCCAATTTCAAATTTAGCTAGAACTACGAATTGAAACTTTCAAATGCCAATGCGGTCCGCAACTTATCCTGGTATTATTTTGTGCATAAAAGCTAATAAAAAGAATTACAGGCGGAAAAACTATATTTGACTGTGTCGGTAAAAAAGATGGCTGAGGGGATCCTCCGCGACATCTTCCTTACTGTTCTAAAAAGAAAATGTTTCTTTCGTAAATTACGTAAAATCGTTCTCGAATTAAATTAATGAATTTCCCGCGCTCTCTAAAAGTCAATCGGTGGATTATCACTGAAATCGGTGACCGTTCACTGTTTTCAGTGATAATTCACAGATCGAATTTTAGAGACTGCGTTCTCTATCTAGATACCTAATTGTAAACCGAAAAAAAAATTTCTGCGCTATTAGGTAGAACAAATTTCTTCTCCTAGATTGGACAGATCTCACGCTGCACCGTGTCGTGTTGCCCGGCTCGATTCCGTTAGAGATTGATTGCCTTTAAATTGACCGGTAATTGGTCTCGCGGCAATAACGATATCCCGTACAAATACACCCATAAATTAATTCATCGCTGTGATTACTTAGCTTCCCCCCCCTCCCCCCCTCTCTCTCTCTCTTTCTTTCGCGAGCCTTTATCCTTCAAGACGATTCGTTATTCGCGCAACGATCCTTTGAGCGAGGAGAAATTAGCCAACGTCGCGCCGACGTTCGTACGACGACCAAATTCCATCACGAGCACCGGGTTATTATTTAACCACGAGGAGAATCGTGGATATGAAGCAATAGGTTACAGTTATAGTAGGAAGTTGTCGGCGACCTTTCGGCACGGGGACGTGTCTAATGCATTATCGGCTTGACCCCTCGCGCTCGCACCGAGCATTCCGATACTCGGGAACAATCGCCCGCTCTTCGTTCTGGTGGATCACTGCGGTGTTCGCCGAGACTCCCCTGCCGATGGCTACGAATGCCATTTTCGATACTTCGCGATGCTTTCAGAGAGAGTGGCCGCTACGTATTCTTACGCTAGTCCAGTTATTTATTTCGCTTTCGCGAAAGAGATCGCAGCGGTCGATCGACACCGCGGGAATGAGATTCTACCGAACATGGCTCGTGATTTTAAAAGCAGCCGCTGTGTAAGAAAGTAATCAACGTGAGCAATATAAGAAATTATCGATACTATCGTCACACGGAGAAAAAGCGTAGCTGCCGTAGCTAAACGTGTAACTAAATTCCAATTGTAAAATATGGACAGCTAATATTTAAGATTGGTTTCTTCGAATTGCCAGTATAATAATAAAATTCCAAATTTCATTCGACCACAGCTGGCCACGTTTGTAAATTAACCGGCCAATGCTGAAAATTTATTGCGAAAAATACTTCAGCTAGAGTTTGAACCTGGACTTCCCTTAGTTTCTAGGCGAGCTTCTCACCAATTCGACTACTGAGGCATGTGTTTTTCGTGATAAATTTTCTGTATTGACCGGTTAACTAACAAATGTGGCCAGCTGTGGTCAAATGAAATTTGGAAGCTAATATTTAGTTGCGACAGCTAATATTTTGCTACTGTGCCTATTGTATTAGATGTTACAGCAAACGTATATTTTAATATATTAATATAATTGACTATGTTCGAGGTAATAATACTTAAAAATCGCGTATCAACAGTTCTGTGTACTGCCGACAATCGGAGCACAGTTTAAAGTCGAAAAATAGACGCGAAGATAACATCTTTGTACTGTTATTGCGATAAATATACCACACGCCTCAGTGGTCGAATTGGTGAGACGCCCGTCTAGAGTGTAGGGAAGTGTCCAGGTTCAAACCCTGGCTGAGGTAATGTGTTTCGCAATAAATTTTCTGTATTATTAAAAATGCCAGATATGCACAAGAAAATACTGAAGTTAATATAATTGATCGTCAATTTTTCATAGTAATATACAATATCGCGTTGCGCGCCTCCTACTTTACAACATAATGTTGTGAGGAGGAATATGTATTTTTAACGTAATTTATTTTCTCCGTGTAGGGAACGTATCTCTTAACACGCCACGTCGCTCAAATCTCGCGCAATCACCTGTATATGAAGCACGATGTCCCGGTGCTGCAGGCCGTCGTCGGCGCGCACCTTGAGCACGTATCTCTCCTTCGTCTCCCTGTCGAGGGCCTCGGCGAGGCTCAGCTGGCCGGTGGTCGGATGCAGCTTAAATTGGCCCTGCGTCCCATCATTGTCCGCGGACTCGGCGCGATCGCCGGGACGATGATGATTCGGCACCAGGGTATAAGTCAGAGTACCGATGGTGTCCGGGTCGTGGGCCTTGAGTACCGTGATGACAGTGCTGGGCAGCGCCTCCTCGGAGATTTCGAAGTTCCACTGGCCCGGGTCCCACGTCGGCGCCACGTCGTTCTTGTCCAACACCGTCACGCGTACCTGCGGCAAGAAAAGAGTATGACGATTAGAAGTGGCTCGCCGGGGTCATCGGGGTCATTCGGGCCGGATCGTATCTGACTGGATTGAGTCGTCAGTGACTTGACGATACCGACAACGTTGTCAGAGAAATGTTTCGGGAAAACATTACGCTGGGAAAGCCTCGTGTTTCTCGATCAAAGCGACCTGGGTCGCTCCCGCGAGATCAATTGTCTCGGTTGTCGTAAAAATTCCCGGGCACTTGTATAATTAAGGGCCCGAGCAGAAAAATTGTCGTAGACGTATATGTCGCGATGCGACGAATGCGACGTACGTCTACAACAATTCGTTGGCTTCCGACACCGACTTAAGTCTTACGGCAGAACCGTAAACAGTTACGACAGTCTTTCTGCTCAGGCCCTAAAACCGCAGGAAAGAGGAAGAAAGTAATTAATTTCTCCTCGATGTAATAATTCCTACCGCGGACTGAAAAAAAGTGGATACCATATGTATCTTTATACGTATCGTATATCGTAATTTGTAGTTTCGTTTCCGCCGAAGGAACTTTGTTTTTTCTTTCTTCGAACATCTGATACGTTTTCGAAACGAGATTTATGTAACAATTATATATACAGAGCGGAAGAGAAAAATGTAAGAGCTTAATTTTGAAATACGTCGAGAGCTATATATTCGATACGAGAATTCGCGACGATTCGGCTAACGCCGGAGACGTAATTACGTGTAAAGCCGAAGGGAACATACGAAGGCCGTTGCGGAGCCGAAGTCACGGTATGCATGCGAAGACTCGTGAGAAAGTTAGTTTTTCGATCCCGCTCGTGCATGTCTCATTTCATTAAATTCTCAGTCACGTCAGCAGCTCCAAGGTTTATACGACTACCAGCAGCCAGTATATCGAAAACGGCGAGAGGTGCGGTAGACTATTGGAAAAGCATAATACGGGAATAACAGTACCGAAGTGATAAATCAATTGCTATGTATTTAATCACGATACTGGTTTCCCATGTGCGAACCGTGTCAATTCTCTGTACGAAGGTTCAAATACAGTCAGGTGACAATCCTGGTTGCAGCGTGACGATAAATAAAGATTGCCGCCTATTAAGATGTAGTCATATAGAGGAAATTATATCTACGGGCGTTTGCACGTAGGAAAATTTACACAACAAAATATGTACGCGCAAACAGTACAGCATATTTGTTTAATAACAAGTTGTATAGTAAAAGCATTTATAATGTAATAACCCGTGCAGCACGCATATCTAAAAGACATATTTAAGACGTCATTAAGTTGTCTTTTAAACATATATGTCTAAAAGACGACTTACAGACGTCTTAAAGATGTCTCTTAGCTATACGTGTTGTTTGGCAAGTTTTGACGCCAAATGCAAATTGGATGTGCAAACGAATTTCAGCATATTTGTAAAACTTATGTTTCTAAATACACGCATTGCTCTATAACTGTAATTATATATATTTTTTACGATACATGTATATATTATATACAAATGTGCCCCGAAGAAGTCGCAAAGCCTACCCGTGCAGATGCATCGGCCAGGAATCCGCCGCTGCTTGCCATGTAAATTCATAAATTGGGATATCAGTGATCCAGACAGCACCAACGCCTACAGAGGGTTCCTAATCCCGATATTTACGTAATTGATGAACGCGTCTCAATATACCCTAGCGGCGTGCGCGCGCGCGCGCCGTTGCGGAATCAGCGGACTCGATTAAAATACTTTCTCGCGTGAGTCACTTCTCTCGCGGAAGAGAGGTGTAAATTGTTTTTCCTTTACAGCTACCCCGACGTAACCTCGGCCGTGGTAATCCTTGTGTACACATAATCCGGACCGACGAATAAATACGCGGACATTTCTCAGGCAGGGAGCCTTTTATGTAACAGGCGATCCGCGAAGGCACGCATCTGTCTTCTTAGTAATTAGTCGACCCCCCCTCCTTCCCACCCTGTCATTGATGGAGTGGTTACCATCGATTATTGCTCTCGGATGTCCAGGCGCGCCGGTTGCCGTCGTCGTCGGTGAAACAACGTTTCGGTATGACGAAACAAAAGTCGGGACTCTCGGGGCCCGAGCCTGAAGAGCCGGGTGGCGGATTAAGCGAGAATAAATAGTCGCGGTCCCCCGTGCCTGCCGCCGCTATAAATCGCCGTGTAACCCAGATGCGCCGATCTCCGCCTGGATGAATGCACTTGCGCAACTTGCGCGCGATCGACGCGTGTCGCGTTCGTAGGCGATCCCGGCCGACGATCGGTATATCATTCGCAGTGTTATTAGAGTTGCGCCATCACGCTCACAATAGAGCACGAGAGGAAGATCGGCTTTGCAGCGCCAAGAATTAATTATTATTGTCTGTGCTAAAAGAAACACGGGACCTTTACAGCACTTTTCAGTAGAGAAAAGTTCCCTATTACGAGACAGGTTCCCAGTATGAAATAGCGGGTTTTCAACATCCAACCTCACGAGTCTTTTTCGCAACGATGACACGCATGTCTAACAAATGAATTTTCACCAGGACAGATTTCACTCCGGGGGCAATAAAATTCACGGGGGAACCAAATGCTGCATATTAATTTGACGGAAACCCTGCTATCTCATATTAGAAACCTACCTCATAATAGGGGGACTCTCCTCTACTGCTCTATTCTGTCGGATAATCTTAGCAACGATTAAAGAATCTTTCCTCCATAAACGTTCGCCGATCAGTGGCCGAAACAACAACGAACGGTTTATCCGTTTCTCAAATCACACTTCCGGGCTCTCCTCTTCCCCCCCCCCCCAGACAAATGCGTATCTTCCGTACCAAATCCGACGTTAAAT
>NW_011967139.1:428943-455788 GCF_000949405.1 Vollenhovia emeryi
CGATGATTATTATAGGCCGGCGTTACTGCCAAAAATCGACGCGATAAGAGATATCGATAACGAGCTGGGCCCGGGCCCGGGCCTCGTTCGCCTAATATGTATTCACGTGTACACGCAGAACGGAGGTATACCGACGCCTGTTCGACCAGATAAATTTATGCAAAGTCTGTCGGAGCGGGTCCACCACGTCGTCGTCGGTAATTATAGGTGGGCCCCGCTGTATCGTCATTAATAGCGGCTATCGACAGTCCTGTGTTAAATGGCCACGACGTATCTTAACTTCTCGACATAGTTCACACGATCCGTAAGATTATCTCGTAATGGTGCGATAACGGCGCAGATTGTTGCGTGAACGGTCCGCCACCCATGCATGATGTCCGTGTTAAGCAAACCGACACTTATCTCAGGCAGGCGAAAATGCCCGTGCCCCGGTGAGTAACGCGCTTCCTTGCGCTCTTCCGTTAATCGTATTCCGTCGATTCTTAATTTTGTAACTGGTTTTTAAACGTCTTTGAAGAAAAACGTCGACCACTCAGCCAAGGGTATCGATCACTTCGGGCGAAAAGTGTATCGTTCGGCAAAATCGCTGATATATTATCCTACATTTTTTATTCGAGCTGTATTGCACTCTGAATCGTATCAGTCATGTAAAATTATATAAAATTACATTGCGCAATTTAGTACTGGGAACGATACGTATTTATAAAAGATTATATAGCAAATGATACTTGTTTATTACAGATATTTACAATAAATAAATTTGTTGTCCTTTTTATTTGTGTGCTATTAGTTGTTAAACAGCCAGATGTTATGTAAATTTGATAAAAAAACACGGGGAGAATTTTTTCTTAAAATTTATCCTGAACATCATGTAATCGTGGGACGACATGGCATTTTGAAGACCTTTATGAGAGTTTTTTGAAATTTTACCATACATTTCACTAGTAGAATGCATGGTAAAATTTTAAAAAGCTCTCATAAAGGTCTTGAAAATATTGTCCCGCGATCGAGTAAATTTTAAGAGAAAATTCTCTCCGTGTAGTTTGTTTAAATTCGCAACTCTTATTAGCGGAGATTAACTTATTTATTGCTGCAACTTACGATCCACCGCTCATAGAGCCAGGCATTTCGAACTGCTTGCGTCAACGCCGCTTGGCAGCTAATCCCAATTAATTCACTTCCTCTCTCTGTCTAGATTATACGCGTGACTCCGAGAAAAGCATAATAATTCTAGCATTCGCTAATTCGAGAGTTAGTTAATGTAGAACGTCGGGATGTAACGCATTCTTGGATTCGATTGCGTTAATGTCGCTTGTCTTTCTCCTTGCCATCTTGAAATCATTTAACTTACTCGATGAGAAACTCTTGAATTATATACAATATGAGCCGACAAAATTCACAATACGAGTAACTGATAAGAGAGCAAATTGTTTTATCGTAGAGATTTGTATATGCGATAATGTCAGACTCGAGTTCAGCTCAGGCTTACGCTTCGTGCGCGCGCGGTATCGAGGGCGACGTTTCCTGCGTCGGCGTTGAAATCACCGCGCGTAGAGTATACCGAGAGCGGCACCGAAACCTCCTCGATCTCCCGAGACTCCAGCCGCGGTCAATTCGCGCGTCGCGCGATCTCTCTTCCACTCTCTTCCTCCCGCTCTTCCCTTCGTCGTCGCCGCCGTCACCATGATAGCGGCCGCGACACTTGGTGTCATCGTCGCAAGCGAGCGGGAACAACGAGCGACGAGCGAAGCAACGGCAACAATAAGCAGACAAATCAGTGCAGTCATATAGCTGTCTCTCGGCTACAATCCCACCCCCTTTTCTCCATTCTCTTCTCCATACACACACACTCTCTCTCTCCTTCCTCTTCCGCTCCTTTTCTCTCGCTTCTACGCTCCACTCCATCGATGCGGCGCGAGAGCGCGGTATATGGGCGGTAAGAAACGCCCGGAGAAGAGCATTCGGAGTGCAAGGAAAGATGGTATCTGCGTCAGCGCGGTCGGGGATCAGCGGATCGGATCGAGTCGCTCAGCGGGGGTTTCTTTGGGTCATGTGCACGAAGTAAGTCCCATTCTTCTGGGGCCCGTTCCTCCGCCCCGCCCCGCGCCGCCGCTCCCGGGTCCGCCAGACTCGGCCCGAGGGCCCCGCGAGCCCCTCCACGTTCCGCTCTCCCCCTCCCCCTTCCCCCTGACCCGCTACGCGGCCGAGGCATGCACCGTACAGGCTGATACTCCTCGCTCGAGAGCGGTCCCCGTCCCTTTTACCGAACGAGGTCTTATGGATTCTCTATGAGGGGTCGAACCACTGACATCGACCGATTAATAACGTGTCTTCGTGGGGGCTCGCATGGCCCACGACGACGACGACGACGACGATGACCCAGACGACGACGTTTCTTACCGGGAACCTTAAAGGGTACACCGTAATTCCGTATAACGATCGGAGACAATAAGATATGTATCTACTAATAGCCGCTTTTCTTCCTGCGTCCCCCGCACGACACGCGGAGAAATCCGAGGGAATCGAGGATGGAAAATATACGTGAGAGTACAAGCGGAAGATGTTATCTGCAAAGCCCGAATCGACGCTGCTTGAGAGTTCCTCGCCTACGGCTTGAAATTCCGATTTCAAGCGTTAGCCTCAAATAAATTTCAGCTGAAATAAGTTGCGGCGATTCTCCTTGGGAGAGGCATCGTCTTCAAACTATATTATATTTCTCACTCGCTTTTATTACAGGCTCGTTACCTGACTAAAGAGATACACGCGCGTCGTGTTAGAACACGAAATTATGGCGGGCGATTTTCGAAACGGCCGGCGATAACAGACGCTGTAAATGTTTACGTTTGAATAAAATTGGTATCGCGTAATTTCGTTATTCTTTTATTATATACGCGCAAAGCGATCGCCAGGACCGCTCACGCTTGCCTGCGCTTGCGCATAACGAGCGGTAATTATTAAGCGTTAGAGATTCGTAAATCGAAGACGCTGCACCATAACCGGCGCGATTATCGCGCGATTTTCCGCTTCCCGCATGGCCGCCCCGCTCGCGTGGAATTTCAAATTCCGCGATGTGTATCTGCTAATGGCTGCTTTACGCCTCGCGATTGCTGGCCGCATTCGTGAGCGACGAGAGCGTGCAGTTGCAACTATGTAGTCGTTACTGCAATGTAATTATTACCCGGTTATTATGTGCGCGCGCGCACACACACACTTCATGCGCCTCCATGCGGAATCGCAGAAAATCGAGGGATCGTAGTTTTTTAATTAATTAATTAAGCCATTTCCCGAGAGGGCTTAATGAATTTCTCGACGCCGTTTGTTTATTAGCTCCGGAACCGCGAACTGGTTCCGACCTCAGTGGCAAGTATCCGAGTTCGTAATTCTGTGAATTCTGAGTACGTAATTTAACTCCGCGTTGCTCGTGTCGCCGCTGAAATTATGTGCGAATGTAAGAGATAGAGGGGATTCTTAACGATCCTCGCCTCCTCCTCGCACGTGCAATTCACAATTACGCGCGGAGATAACTCCTGATGAGATCAGATTCTCTTGCCTTAATGTGTATTAAGTAATTTGTACGCGGGAGAGACTCGGACACGGGCGGGCGTCGTTGACAATTGACGCGATCCGTAAGTCGTTTCACGCGCGATTTTCCTGAAGACAACTTTCGCGAATATCCTGACGCGACGAACAACGCAAGTGTCTTCTAGGAAACTGATGCAGTTGATGCTGGAATTCGTAATTTCCAAGCCAAACTCGTACCGGCCGTGTTTATCGAATGGAATGCTATCGCTTCGCTATGAGGGGTCGACGTCGCCCAATTAATAATCGACTTCGTCGTGGGAGCCGTGCGCCAGGTCGAGGACCTTAAGGACATTTTATGACTCGATACCACGATGGGACGATAACCGAATACCAATGTACATATTTTTAAAAAATGTCTTTCCCGGCGCAACAACGCTTCGTGCCAACGAACTATTTTCTAAAAATACATTTTAGTTTATTATTACACAGGAAGAGTATATTGCGCATCTGCTGGCAAATAATTTCTCGCGAAGATGACTTCGGTAAACGCTTCTTGATCATTGCAACTATTAGCTTTTACCGCGTTATGTGTATAATAAATGAAAATCTCGAGGCAGCAACAGTCTGTACACGAAAAAAATATAGCCGCCTTAGCTAAAAACTGCAACGTGGTAACTAAATTTCAGTTGTAAAATATGGACGGCTAAATATTTTTGCTACTGTGCCTATTGTATTGGTATTGTAAATAGCAAACCGTCTCGCGCTGTGGCTTAGAAATTTAGAATTACGGCAGCAAAATATTTTTAGCAAACCACGATTAGCTACGGTAGCGAACTTTTTTTCAGTGTAAAGTAATCTGGAATTAATTTATCAGGCGCAAATTAATGCAACGCTAATTAATTGAAGGCACCCCACGAAGCCTCAGGTAATTCCAAGTCAGCGTAACGTTTATATATTTATATATTATCGCCGCACAACTCTTTAATCTTCCAGTTTACCTCCCAATTTGTCTCTCAATTTGCTTAGTGCGCGCCTTATCGTGTTTCCTCGCGATAAGCTTCCCATCGATTCTCCACAGAGGCAACGTGTCGACGAAACCGAATTAAAGGCGATCGAAGATAAAACTCCTCGTCGCCGCTGCCGTTTGCGCGACGTGCCTGGGAAAACTTAATTACGCCGCTTCCATCGTTCATTCCGGCCGCCAAGTCGAGCCGGGCCGGCGGTAATAGTTTCGTCGGAGCGAAATATATTTTCCGCGAGGGACAGAGAGAGAGAGGAAGTCGAAGCGCGCCGGCATTCCACGGCTTAATAACGACCCGCGGCCGCCGCCGGATCCCGTAGGCCGCTCAAAGGGCGTACTGTAATTCCGTGTAACGGCCGCGCCGGGGACAATAAGGTACAGATCCACGGTGTTTAGGGACTAACAGCTTTTGTTTCCTCGTCCGCGAGACTGGTCTCGCTCTTCGACGGCGGTCCACGTCGGGACGCCCCGGTATCGCGCGTCGCACAATAATAATATCCGACGGATGCCACGTATAGGAGCCACGGCGAACTGTTCCCATCAATCGTTAATAGTCCTCTGTCGTATCGCATGTACGAGGTGTCCCGGGATGCCTGAGCGGCGTTCCCGTTCACGAAGACTTGGAACAACTTGAAGGAATCTCTTTCGTGACGAGGATATCGAGACCTGTCTCGGCCGATGCGTCCGGC
Organism: Vollenhovia emeryi; assembly: GCF_000949405.1. NCBI lineage: Eukaryota > Metazoa > Arthropoda > Insecta > Hymenoptera > Formicidae > Vollenhovia > Vollenhovia emeryi. Next base: position 434,176 of record NW_011967139.1, read on the forward strand.
GATTTAATCTTCGGGCGAGGGAAAAAGAACGGAACGGTCGGGGGAGGGGCGGGGGGGGGGTAGGGATAAAAATTCGACTCTTCGAAATTTAATATCGAACCAATGTAGGAAATTAATAACCGACACACCTGGCAAATTTCAATTAAAGAAAGGTGCTGCGAAAAATATTATCTCAGCCAGAGTTTGAACCCGGACCTGCCTGCACTCTAGGCAGGCGTCTCGCCAATTCGACCACCGAGGTATGTTTAATATCTAGAGTCCGACCGAAATTTCGGTTTCGGTTTCGGTTTCGGCCATTTTCGGCCTAAAATCAAGATTTCGGCTTGATTTCGGTTTCGGCCGAAATTGAGAGAAAACCGAATATTCGTTTTCGGTTTCGGCCGAAACTAAAAAAGGTGGTGTCGGTCGGACTCTATTAATATCGAACTCGCGAGGAAATTCGTCAGGTGAGTGAAAGAGACCGCCGTCCGCGGGTCCAGTGTGTCTCTTAAAGCAAAATGACAGCCCGAGTCGAGATTTTGGTACTATTTTGACACTTCTAAGGATAATTTATACCTACTTAGCTGATCTGTACACCACATAGATCAGCAATAACCTACTTTGATAACATTATATTTCTTACTCCTTCCTTGAATCTTTAATTCTAAAAATTTACTTTAGCTCCTAGTAGGAGTAAGTTTTGTACTTGCAGTACAACCTCTTTTACTGCCTTAGGTCCTACTATACATTAGAATTAAAGGTTCAACATAGGGCCAACCCTTAAGCCTATCACACAATGTCAGGCAACAGGCAACAGGAACAGGGAATAGAATTTCTGACGCGTTGGATTGGTTGGAAGAAAATTTTCGACGAATCCAACGCGTCAAAAATTCTATTCCCTATTCCTATTGCCTGTTGCCTGGCATTGTGTGATAGGCTTTACGGAAAAATACTCGAGTGTTTTTCCCGTAAGGGAAAATTTCGACTCGGGAGAAGAATTTGGTAAAATACAGCTCGTTTCGCGTCCCCATACGAGGGTACACGTCTGTGTGCGTGCGTGGCAGGATCGTTTGTGCACCGAGTCCGAATTGGCGTGGCGTGCACCGGCTCTCGAAGGATCATCGCGCGTACAATACTGGCGCGCGCATCCAAATAAGAGGACGAAAATATCTTTGAGGCCAGCCGGCCCGACCGGCCGGCCCGCTGACATCGACGACGATCGATAACGTGAATTTGCGACTTCGTCAGGACACGGGTAAAGTCACAATGTCGTCATATCTCATGCGCGCCGATCGATGAACGCCGGGGCAGGCAGGTATGCGCCGATCGCATCGTTTGCAACATTGTGTCACAGGAGGGCCAAGCATATTAATTTCCGTCCGTCGTGGGCTCTGACAGGCGACGATGAGGGGAGAGGAATCCGGGACCGGTGTCCTTGAACTTCGTTCTCCTCGCGTTCTCGCCCCCTTCGTCACCGGAAACGCGGTTCCTAATCTTTGAGACAGCCGTCTACGAGATCGCCGGTCGACGCTTTTTAGATTCGCGTCATTTCCACGCTCGTACGCTACGCCCAGAAAAACGTTTCTTCGAATCAAACATAATTTCATTGACTTTTACCCCTGCTAGACTTTTGTTTAATTTCAAAGAAATTACTTCTTTACCCTAACCAAAATTTTATTTAATCGAGACGGGAATCTCTGAAGGCCTGTGTCCGCGCGAATAAGATCAATACTGATAAATGATAAGCTCTAAACTGACGCAACCGAAGAGTGCTTGGTAAAAGGTGTGGAAGCCAAGTTTTCACAAGAGATAACACACTTACGCTGTTTTGAACTTTAACGACTTTAGTTTTTTCAAATGTGGAATTTCAATTAATTTTACTAATGCCACAGACGCACAAAAAGCATTTTTATAATGCTCCTGCATATGAAAAAGTACCGCATGTGTGCCTTGTTCTCTCTGCAATAGAATAAATGTCATTGTGCTTCGTTTATACTTTCTCCTCTCTTTAATCGCAATGTCTTAGTGCCACTTTTGAAAGAAAAAGGTTCGCGAATGCGGTAAGAAGCAAACCTAATGCGTCCTTATGCAGCGATAAGCGCGAAATGCTAAAACTAAATCCGAAAGGGAAAACGATATTCATCGTGCAGTTAGCGATTCGTCCTCCGTGGGTTAATAACAAAATTTCGAGCGATGGTAAAAATATTATATGTCGAGAGAAAGAGCGAAGAAGGATACGACCTATCTCCTCTATGCACAGGTTACGGGCCAAGGAGAGACATAGCTCGTCGAGAGTAGTAAACAGAGACGAGATATCTTCAGTCTCGTAGAGAGAAAGAGAGAGAGAGAGATCTAAGGTTGCCACAAGTATCGTCCGGGGGACGTCGCACCTTGGCGCATAAGCGGCACCGCAACGGCCTCCTCTCCGCCGTGTCTCGAGGATGCAATTAAAAAAGGAGGAGCCGGTGAATGCGCGCGGGGCGACGAGGGACGCGCGGGAGGGACGGGGACGCGGAGGGCAGACACCCCGACGAGGAAGCCCTCCAAGTTTCTGCTGCGGTTTCGCGCTTACGGGGCCCGCTTTGTTTTTCTCGCCGCGCTCGCGGGGCCCGCGCTCCCTACGCCGCCCCCTCTCCTCTCTCGCACCCCCGCGCGAGCGTGCCGCATGAGGACTTTCGCGATCGTGCGGCCTCCCCCCGACCCGACGCGGGCCCCATTGAACGGGCGAGATGTCGCGGCAGACCGCAACGTGCGGCTCAAGTGTCCGTTACACGTGGAATATGTCACGCGAAAACAACGTCGGCGAGGAGATCGGTAGCTCCTCTCCGCGTAGTTAACCTTCGATCATGTTGCTATCCAACGTATCGATATTAATTACTATAAGTTGAAGCGACGTTGTTGTCTTACATAAGCATTTTTAGTTAAGAAATTTAACAACTTTGGGCAGCAACCCCGAGTCGAAATTTTGGTACTATGTTGACACTTTTAAAGATAATTTACACTTACTTACTGATCTATACACCTACATAGACCAGCAATAACCTGCTTTGCCGACATTATATTTTTTACACCTCCCTTGGATCTTTAATTCTAAAAATTTACTTTAGCTCCCACTTAAAAGGACCTACTTTAAGGTGATGCTGGAGTGATTTTGCACTTTTGGCACTTTTTGCTCCTAGAACTGTCAATTCGTGACAACATTTGTGTAATATACAAATTATGCGGCTTTTGTGTACGACAGTGTTCCACTAATCGGACTAAATCAGAGAACAGCATGGTATCATTGAAATTAAGTTTAGAAGCCTAACAAAAAATCTATTCGCTTGAACAAGTTATAGGTTACCTAACCTATAACTTATTTGAGTGAATAGATTTTTTGTTAGGCTTCTAAACTTAATTTCAATGATACCATGCTGTTCTCTGATTTAGTCCGATTAGTGGAACACTGTCGGTTCGTACACAAAAGCCGTATAATTTGTATATTACACAAATGTTGTCACGAATTGACAGTTTTAGGAGCAAAAAGGTGCAGAAGTGTAGAATGACTCCACCATCCCCTTAATGCTAAATTGGCAAAAGTAGAAATTTTCGACGCTATCAGTTTTAAAGTAGGAGTAAATTCTGTACTTGTAGTTCGACCCCTTTTACTGTCTTAGGTCCTACTATATGATAGAATTCAACGTAGAGCCAAAATTTCGACACGGGACAACTTTTATTTGAAAACTAGAAAAGACTGTTATCATTGTACGGTTGAAATCACCTCTGTTATCTTAATATGCAAATCTGACGAGATCAGCCTTTGTAAATAAATTGATTTACCTATTAACCGCAAACGACATCGGTCTAAGATTTCACACATGGCCACGGTGGAGAAATATCCGCGTTTCTCTCTCTCGCGGGGCTTAAAACTTAGTTCGTTTTACGGCGAAACCGGCGGCTAGTAGTAAATTTATACCCGCCGCGTATTATCATGACAATGAGAAGCATCTTTTTCTCAAGGTACCACGCCGCGTCCTCTTCGCTAAATCCTAATTTAGCGACTCTCTCTTTCTCTCTCTTCTCGCCGACGGACGCGGCGCAAGGCGTCGGGTTTAGGTGGATGCTGCTCTTTGTGCAAGATCCGTCAGGTGGCCGGTGATGGATCATCCGTTTTGAAATACGGCTGCTAACTTATTTTTATCTCGCGCCTCGCCTCCGCGGGAGGATTCGTTCAAATTGTATTACAATACCGGTCAAACGAGGAGTAACGAGCAGTGGCGGCGGATTTAGGGCTCCCGCGGCCCTAAGCGGCCCTAAGCGGGAGCCCTAGCAACATTCCTCGGGTGCGCTCTGCTCTACAACTTATAGAAAGTCCAAAATAGCCTTAATAATACACCAATTATTTATAAATTCATTTTTATATCGTCTCCTCCGTTCGCCAGACCTGAACACGCTCGCTTCGTATAAGGGACAGTCGTAATCGTCGGACGATTTGGAAATTTCATTCCAATGCTGATCTCTTTAGCGAACGTAGTCTCTGGTTCTTTAACGCCTGGACTTGCATCTTTTTCATCATTTTTCCCATCTATACAAATCACCGAGTTTCAGGCTGCATGTACTACCACAGACTTCTGTACTGCCGTCCTAACTTAGGAACACAATATCTCTGAAATTGTTAGTTTCGAGAAAACGACGCACATTTAAGTTCTTATAGCTGGGCCACCACGAAAAAAGTGTGTGGACATAGTGCTTAGTTACAGTTTTCGCGAGAAACCTGTAACTGTAACCAGATACTTTTGTAAAGTAACTTTCCCAACCCTGGCTGTAAGACTGTACCATAGCTCTCCGTTATAGGTTTTGCGAGATCAATCGAGAGCCGCGCGTCCCCATTCGACGTATCGAAAGACGACTAATTTCCGGCAGGCCAACGGCGTGAGAGATCGTGGGGCACGCGGATCGATACTCGCCGCCGATCACCCGGACAATTAAAATGACATCCCGGGCGAGCCACGCTCGCTCGCGCTAAATTATGCGCTCGGCAAGGTCTTCTTATTCGCGAGCTGTGTCTCGCGAATAAGAAGATTGTAGGCGCGACTACGTGGAAGAGCAAAAGAAGAGACGCGCGTACGTGCGTCTCACATACACAGTGTGCCTCGTGGCGGCCATCGGGCGTCCCTTTAACCGCAGCTTCTTTACAGCCGACTACTTGCAAACGATCTTGCCCCAGCGAAAATATCACGAGGACTCTTAATGTTTCACGTTTTAGTCATGTAATTAATTTCCGTTAGACAAGCGTTGGCCTCGTGTAAACTCAAAGACGCGGTCCCGCGGCTTTAATTATTAACGCGTTTTTAATTGGTAATTACTCAGAAATGAAGTGTTCTGTCACTTTTCGAAGGATCTCGACGGCAAACCGACGGAAGAGTCCGCGGCGAAGGATATCCGGCAATCTCAAGTCACCCCGTGTGCACAACACGTACAGGCAGAAGAGCGATCGCGGCGAGCGCGCGTGAGGGGAAGGCCAGAGGGAGGGGCGATGAGGATGGCGATGAGAACGGTGAAAAAAACGAGGCAGAAGGTAAGTGGAGTGACGCGCGTGGAAGTAGAATAAGGAGGGAACAAGGCGAGGAGAGAAGATGAAGAGGAACTGGAAGAGACTCCGGATGGAAGAGAGATGGAAAGAGACAAACCGAGAGAGAGAACATGAGGGATGCTGCAGGAGGAGGCGGAGGAGGAGGAGGAGGAGGAGGAGGACGAGAATGAGGTGGTGGCGCGGCGGGGAGAAGGGAGGGGAAGGTGGGGATTGTCTGGCGAAGGAACCTCTAACAACCTATGATCACGTTATTAATTGAAAGAAGACCGCCGATGCTACCGGTTACGCCACTGACTTTACGTGCCGTGTTACGGCCGTGTGGCACCGGCACGGGCTCATTTTTTAACGGAAACATTCTCGTCGATATGTACACGTATACCTGCGCGTGTGTACGCACGCACTTTTTTTGCACCTCCGCGCGCGTATCTGTGCGTGCGTGCGTGCGTGCGTGCGCGACACACGCGCATGCGAGATCTCGCGCCGGCGGTACCCTCGTCCGGGGGTGAACTTCCGCGGAGATAAGGAGATACGCGCGAATATAATGAGATTGTAACGAGTTTAACCGTAATTGACGACGGCCCGACGAGATGGATGTCAAGGGGGTGGGAAGGGGGACCGGGGAGGACACGGAGGGCAGAGGGGGGGGGGGCCGGAGGTACGTCACGTTCTTACGCGAGAGCTCGGAGTTATTGGGGGACCTTTCGCGTGAAAGTCGACGATGATCCGGCAAGACGGGTCGCCGCGGGACGAATGGGGTGTCTTTTTTTTAAATATTTTATTGATACATCGAGCTATTTATACAGCGAAAATCGCGGTCGGCGCGTTATAAATTCTCGCCGCAAAATAGCCTATTATCGTATTAGCGTGGCGGCAGATACGCGCAACATTGCGCACAGGGATTTTTGACACTTCTGCGCGTGCAACTTCTCTTTCTCTTCGTCCCTTCATGGCTCTCGGTATTTCCGAGAATGTAATTTTGCGACTCATTTCTCGGGACGTAACGTACTGAACATGTGTTACGAGAAATATGTAATTTCTAGACATTTACAGCCTTTCGGTGTAAAATGTACATACGATTCTCGAGATGCGCGTTTCTATCAAAGTTCGAAGGAAAATATCCGATCTTTGGAGGTGCATTATTTTAATATCGACGAGGCAAAATTTATTATTGTTATAAAAAGAGGCGAATGCCCGCCTTGAATTTTCCTTCTCGCCGAAACGTTCAAACTGAAGGAGATAACACGCTTGGTATATCCCAAGTCGAAACTTTGGTACTATTTTGACACTTTTAAGGATAATTTACACCCACTTAGCTGATCTATACGCCTACATAGACCAGCAATAACCTACTTTGATGACATTATATTTTTTACTCCTCCCTTGAATCTTTAATTCTGAAGATTTACTTTAGCTGCCACTTGAAAGGACCTACTTTAATGCTAAATTGGCAAAAGTAGAAGTTTCCGGCGCTATCAGTTTTAAAGTAGGTGTAAATTTGGTCTTAGGTCCTATATAATAGAATTAAAGGTCCAACGTAGGGCCAAAATTTCGACTCGGGACCGATCGAAGACGTTCGAGCAAGAGCATGATAAATTCTTGCGGCGTGACGCGGTAGTGGCCGCGCCGTTTGATCGCGGGGGCCCTAGCTATTGCCGGGTGGCCCCCTCGATATCGTTGCTTCCGAGGGAGAAAGTCGCGAGTCAATTATACGTAGCGAGCAGCACACTTTAAGCTATGTGGGATATGACAGTCGCTCTCCATGTTACGGGGGAGGAAAGGGGTCCTGGGGCTCGGAGACCGCACTGGAAGCACCCAGGGCCGGCTTTAAAAGCGAGTCTCAGAAAGAATATCCTTCTAACGTTAAATTAAACAATATTATTAACACGTGCGTCAAATGCGTGGAAGAAACGTGACAAATTCCATTGAGAAAGAGAAACTCGTTTTAAAGTGACCAGAGGAGATTGCACGATTACAATGACACTCGGGCGCGCCACTTCGTGTATCACGAGGATCTTTTGTTTGATCTCACGAATATTCTACTAGAATATTCGTGAGATCAAACAAAAGATCCTCGTGAGGGACTAAATTACGACGCGGAAAGACTGGACGAGGAAATTGGAATCGCTCTAGGAATTTGAAGTCGAAGAGTATCGGAGTCGCGCCAAACTGATTGTATAGAAGATACGATGCACATATATGCCACGGGCGAGAAGCCGGGGCCGCGAGCGCGGGCCTGACCGCGCTGGAAATGGGGCCTGCTTGAGAGATGTGGAGAATGAGAGGGAAAGAGAAAGAGGGCCGGAGAGAAGGGAGAAGAAAAAGAATGCGCCGGTCGAGCAACTCTTGCGCGACAGTCCGGAGTGTAGGCACGTTATATGCGTATATGAGCGTGCAGGCGCGTAGAACACGTTCCGCAAAGGGAAGAGAAAGGAGGATAAGGGCGAGAAGGGGTGGCGCGGGGCGCCGGAGGCTGCGGGTACGGCCGCGCCGCTGCTTATCAGAAAAATTTGTGGCGCGCGGCGCGTCATTTTTCGCACGCGGTGCGCATCCGCTCGCCGCTTTTGTGCGGGCGAGAAGTTGAATTTCATTGTTTATTATTCATTGCTCATTGTGAATCATAAACTGCGACTTGACGCGCCGCGACGCTCGCTTTGTGCAATAATGAGCCCATTGGAAACTCTCTCTCTCTCTCTCTCCCTCTATCTTGAACATTCCCGAACTGTTTCGACGTACAAAGATTCGAATTGCCTTCAACATTATTCAAAAGCGGAAGTTCTTGGAAAGGTTTTAAGAATGTTGAATATATTGAAACTCTCGAAAGTCCAAAAAATCATCCAATATAATGTGAGACGTGAAAGATTCTTCAAAATAAAATTGTTATCTATGTAAAGTAAAGGGTAGATTGAAATCGTAATGTAAAGCGTTCCAAGAGAAGCAATACTTTCAAAATATTTAAGGCTCTCTCGACACCTCTAACACCTTGTTGTGGCTTGAGTAATATATGACATGTTTCGAGATTTTCACCATATGTTTGAGGCGAATAGATATGGATTTATTGCTTAGCGTTCCGTGTGATTTATTCGTAGAAAGCGGATCAAATTGATCGACGTTTTATTAGGTGTCCCGATGGTAAGGCGCAAAAACGTGGTCAACACCGATGGAATTTTGCCTACAGTTAATGCCAACGTTGAAGATTCTGAAAGCGCGCAAATACAATAAAGTACCATAGAACAGAAATTTTAGTCACTTTCGTTTGCTCGTCGACAAACTTTGGCACGTTTCACTATTTCGTCATCAAATATTGAATCTTATCGCCCGAAGTTCTCTGTTGCTTGCTCTCTCTCACCCTCTGTCTCTCCTTGTCTCTCCCTGTTTCTCCCAGTCTGTCCATGTCTCTCCCTGTCTGTCCGTGTCTCTCCCTGTCTGTTCATGTCTCTCCTTGTCTCTCCGTGTTTCTCCCTGTCTCTCCCTGTTTCTTCCCAGTCTGTCCATGTCTCTCCTTGTCTCTCCGTGTTTCTCCCTGTCTCTCCCTCTCTTTCTCTCTGTCCCTTCATAGTTTTGCGGATGACATAGCTCTGGTGCTAACACGAGTAATTAGTAATGGGGTCCTCGGTTCGATCCCGGCCCTCGTCTCGCGTATTTTCCCGCTAAGGAAAATTGAAAAAATTCCACGCCTGAAAGAGTTAAGCGCCTAGTGTTGGATTCAGTGTTTAATCAAAATTGAACACATGAATTTCAAGGAGTTTTTAGAAATATCACGCTGATATAACCTAGCGGTTCAAAGGCGTTCCCACGAAAAAGGTAAACTTAAAAAAAAATCTCTTCATACTTCTTTACGAAAACTACAATATAATAACACGGTACCGAGAAAATGATCAGTTTCGTTCGATAAGTGCGAATCCGCGTTGCGAAATACACCTAAATCCGGGGGATTTACATCTTTTGGCGTGTCTCCTCTCGCATTCGGGACCGCTCGGAAATGTCAGTGAGGATACGAAAATAGCGATTCGCCCGGCACGGTAGAATACAACCGAGGACGTATCGCTTCACACGCGTGACGTCATCGGGCGCCTCTTTCGCAACGTGGCGATCGGAAAGAATCGCGTGGCCGGTCGCCGGCCGGTCGGTGAAATTCGCGTATTCGCACGCGCGCGTTTATCCGCGCATTTCAACCGCACGAACGCACGCTGAATTATCCCTTGTTTATTATCGCATTGTCGCGTTCCTCCCTCCCCCCGTCACCCGCTCCGTTCACCCCCCTCTCCGGGCCGTAAGTTATTTTCTCCTTTGATTTACCGTCCCCGTCGGTTGCGAAAACGAGGGTGGCTTATTTTTTTTCCCCCTCCTCTCTTTCTCGCCATTCGGCTCGCCGCGCGCGATTCTTATGTAAAAAGCCAGACGCGACGCCCGCAAAGGCCTTTCGGGTCCCGCGCGTTTCGAAATTTCGCAACGAATCGCGGGCCGGCGATTCGATTCGCACTTAGCCTTCGATTTCTTTTTCGGCCGAGTAATGCGAAGCGGACAGGTCCGATTCTTTCAACTAGATGCGTCCGATTTATATAGCATAATTCGCCGGAGAATCGGTGCGATCGTGTGGCTTTTTAAAATCTCGGGATTTAACGCGAATTTGTTACCCCCGGTGAGAACGTGAATTGAGGCGGGTTTTTATGCGTATTCGGACTGCGGAATAAAACTCCGTGAACAGCCCCCATACTGTTTTGCAAGTAAACGATTTAATACCTCGCGCGAATATCGAAGGTCGTCACTCTGACAGATACGCTCCACCCTCGTGAGTTTCAAAACGCAATTACCGACTGGTAATTTCGTAACTGTTGCATGCGTACACGCGTGCACAGGCTTTCCCACGTATACAGTGACTTGCGTCACTAACGAAAATTTTGTCCTGGAAGGTATTTCATAGAAAGTGACATTTTCGTCACTCTTTGCCGTTGATAGCAATTTAATTCGTCGTTAAGACCCGTGTCCAAGTTCTAGTTTCGAGAAATGTGTAGCCAATCGATTTGCAGCTATTCCATAAAAGCTGCAAGCTGCTGTTTAAATTTAATCGCAACGGCGAAGAATGCGAAGGTAATTTATCTGAGAAAAATCTCGAAGGCGGATCAGACGACGATTCGGCCTACAATAGGTGATAAGCCTTTAGCCTTTTACTCCAGCAACAAGCTTGCTTAAGCCTTACTTTACGGATCTGGCAAACTCGTTTAAGCTTAGGGATTACGAGTTAGAGCCGCGCCGAAAATGCTTCTTGTTGAAAAAAAACACACATTTAAAACTTATTGTTAGAGTAAAAGGCCGACACCTTATTGTAACCCAGATGTAATTGACCAGGCCGCTACCAGCGTACGTCTTCTTTGAGACACTCTGTATATGTCGACTCACTATACGTTCTCGCTCTCAGTCGGAGGCTGTGGGCTGCGCGATAATACACGACATTCCTCGATTTTCTGCGTCTCCAATAACGTGGGTAGCCAGACTGATATTTGTAACCGCGTCCCGGCACGTGTCTCGGCCCTGCCTGAGCCTTGTAAGAAGTTAACATTTCGTGCGATCGGTCGATTCTCGAAAGAGGGGTCTCCGGATAAATAACTTTTTTATCTTACTTCAAAACACTTCCGAATAGTGCGCGGCGATACATTTCATTGAAATTTACTCGTGATCTCTATGTTATTACATTTAGAATATTTTTACTCTTTATTGGAACGAAAGATATAAAGCACGTGTTGCTATTTAAATCTAATCCTTTCGAAAAACACATGCCGCTGTCTGTGTCTTGGAATTTATCGATATGCATATATATTTATATAAGACAACGACGTGTGTTTTTCGAAAGAATTAGATTTTCCGTCGTACGCTGAGATTTAAAAAAAAGTAAGTAATATAACTAAAGCCAACGGCACACGATACTATTTTTTCTATTGAATTTCTTGCAAAAGCCAGATGCAAAGATTAGATCAGCTGATTTAAGGGGATGCTGGAGTGGCTCTGCACTTTTGCACCTTCCTAACCTAAAAACTGTCAGTTCGCGGAAACATTTGTATAATATACAAATTAAATGACTTACGTGTACAGATCGAAAGCAGCTCGCTATTCCGGCCAAATGAAAGAACAATATGGCATCACTGAAACTAAGTTTGTAAGTCTAATAAAAAATAATAGTGAGCAACACACATACTACATGTACTGTATGTATGTGTTGCTCACTATTATTTTTTATTAGACTTACAAACATAGTTTCAGTGATATCATATTGTTCTTTAATTTAGCCGGAATAGCAAGCTGCTTTCGATCATCTGTACACGTGCCATTTAATTTGTGTATTACACAAATCTTTCCACGAAACAGACAGTTTTAAGTGCAAAAGGTGCGAAAGTGCAGAATCACTCCAGCATCCCCTTAAGACTGCATCCTGATTGGCTCCGCAAGCAATCTGGTAGGAAAAATAGTATCGTACGTGCCGTTGGCTTAAATATTTTTAGTTGGCAATATTTCTTTAGTTCAAATATTCGTTTTTAAGCTGAACATATATTTTTTTCATTAACAACTTTGTGTGAATTGCACATTGCTCGACGGTCGGTGATCTACCGCCCAATTCAAGCTCGCGGTGAGACGCGGCCGTCCCGCGATCGGCGTTGCTAGGCTCGCCGTATAATAAACGTATAATAAACAACTCCCCGCGCGACTAGCAACGCTAATTGCGGGACGGCCGCATCTTGCAGCGCGTTCGAAGTGGGCGGTAGGCCGGGCTGAGACAGCGATTTTTAGTAATTAATAACTCGTTAACTATTGCGAAAATTGCAAAACGGTAGAGGACACTTTTCGACTCATTGTCAGTCTAGTCCGCTCTATCCGCCAATAAGAGGCGAGGCGGATATTACACTCTTGTATACATTTTTTTAATTAACAAATTTGTGCGAATTACACTTTGCTCGACAGTCCGTGACTGCGATATAAAGATGAATCAAGAAATGTTTTTTTTACTCAACACTTTCCCTCAGTGTCGTGAAAAATGTGACGGCGATTTTATTGAAAGTAGCCGAGGGAGTCGCGGATAGTTACGTTTTATCGCGAATCGCGGCGAGACCTCTCCGACACTTATAGAGAGCGCGTGGATTAAATAAAAAGAAACGGGAGGAGGGGAAAAAAGAGGAAGCCCTAACGCGCATCCGCATGCTTGGAAACGCTTGCCCCGGCACGACGTAAAGGCATTTACCACATTTTATGCATACGACCGGCTGCATATATGCCCGGCTCGCGCGAGAAGCTCCGCCTCGTCGCGAGTCGTGCATCATCGATTTATCATCCGTAGCGAATTTTTGCCGCGCGCGCTTGTCGCGCGCTAATTTCCGATCCTTCCGCGTTCCGCTCTTCCTATCGTGCCTCTAGAAATTACTGCCGAAATCAACCAGCTGATTAGAACCGCGCGGAATTTGCACGACGACGCTCGGGAAGCCGAGGCAAAGCAGCTCCTTTGTAGCGATTTTTAATGGACAGATTGAAACAAATTGGACACTGCAAAGTGTATAAGAAGGCAAATTTCTTATTAAAAACATATGTTTTCCTACGTGAAAGGGGAACGTTGGATGTGAACTTTTTACGTTTTTATCTCATCGTACAATAATATAGCGTGTAATTAATTTCATCGCACATCTTTCGCGTAACAATTCGAATAATAGTCGACACATTTTGTCTCAATAAGCGCGACGCATAAACATATTTAATAACATTCTCTCCGATCGAGCTTCGAGATCGACTGCCTCGCAGCGACATGAATGCCTGTCCCCTCGCACTTCCGCTTTCTCATTTATCACCGGCAGGCGAGAATATTCGCGTCGCACGCGCTTCATTCCGCCGTCGATTTCGAGATATGTTACTCGGCCGCCGCGGCGATCCTCCGCGCATACGGACACGCATCTCGCCGGCTGCGAATTTATTTATAGTCCCCGTTGAGCTATGTATGATTCATGCACCGCGATACGCGACGGCGGTACGCATTCTCCGTCCCTCCCGACGCACTCTGCGTGTCCCGACTCGCGAATTTTCCCGGCATCCCGCGAATTCCATCCCGGCAAATATCCGGATGCTGCTAAGAACACTCGCGGTTTTCCGTCCTGGTAAAGGAAAAAATTCCAGGAAAATTCTATAGGAAACACTTTACAGCGCCCACAGAAAAACTTTCCGGACCCAATGCTATTACGCTTCAATGTATCATAAAATAGAATCGATATAGCGCCAATCATATTTATTTAATTTCTAAATTATATTCAAGACAATACAAAGGCACTGGCCCGTATTCTGAATCCTCTTTCATCGATAAAAGCGCCTCTAAAAGTGACTAATAAGCCTCCCGATTGGCTACAAGCCACTTTTAGAGACGCCTATTATCGAGGATGCAGATTGCGGGTCATCGATTCTACGTGAAAAGTAGATGCAAATCGCCGAGCAAAGTTTCCTCGTACCAGGCTTTACCTTTAATTTTCTGCGTCGTATTGAAAAACTCCAAATCATGTGATAATTATTAAATATTCACGAAATTAACATGTAAAAGACATTACATGTTAAAGACACTTACGCTCGCGTACAACCGGATATATTTTTCTTCTTCTAAATTGAACGAGTTTCCCGATATAATTCTGGGGAATTAAATAGAGAATTAGACACATTACGTTTATAATTGTATGTACCTAGATTTGCATAACGTTTTTCTCCTTCTCTTAAATGATCGTGCAACTCTGTGGTGTAATAGCGGATGTATTTAGCGTCGTATTTCAAAGCACATTCTGGCACGTGCCTGCCGGCACATTTCGCCAATCGCGCGCGCGATTAAGAAGTTAAGAAGTTTCCTCAGTATATCTTTATCTCGAGACAACTTTATGATTTTACGAATGGCCCGCCTTGAACGTGCGGTCCCCATTCGTGCCGTTACCTGCTTTTCATTCTTCCAGCAACCTTACCGATTACTCTCTCGCACTAGATCGCGCAAAAACGCGCCGCTATTTTCTACCGGTTTGCTCCCTTTGTGCGTTTTTGCGAGACGCGGATTACTAATCGACCGCTGCGCAAATCGCATGGATCGGTTGCTCATGATAAGACACGGACACTAGTTTCGGATATTCCAAAGTTCATTTTGGAAATTGATCTGAATAGTTAACTTGTGTAAAAACTCAAGATTTGATTTTTATGGCAAATATTAAAACGAACGAAACTTAAAAAGGTCCAGGCATTTTCCAATATAAAGTAAGATTTGACATGATTACCTTTAGATGTAAAACTTTACGCAAAATGTGGAAGAAAACAATAGATTCTTGAGGCTGCATTCCATTTATGTTGAATAATTTTCACACGTAAATTCATTTTTACGAGGAGAGCATTTTCTCTTAAAATTTATCCCGAATTTCATGTAATCGTCGGACGACATGGCATTTCAAAGAATTTTATAAGCTTTTTTTGTAATTTTACCAAGTAATTATACTTACAATACACGACAACCTTAAGGCAGAGCAGAAAGAATAACTCGTAATTCCGTCTGTTAAATTTTTCAATAATTTTCTCAAGCGATTCCCCGTAGATCGCGATTTAGATCCTTAGAATAGTTCCGTCGTAAATTTCGTGAGCCCGCCTTTCCCGCGCGGGGCGTCCTCATTATCGTCACACATCGGTGAGAAATTTTCGCCGTAAGGACGAGCCGAGTAAGGATCGTTTGTCGCAACAGTCGGGACGTTCCTCCTCCAATTACAACTAATCTGCAAAACGAGGCCGCGCTATGATACGAGTTAATCGCGATAAGTTGCAATTTCGCCGCGGAGAGCGGATCGCAATTACCACTTTCCATCTCGTGTCGGCGCAGTAGGTCAGATGCAAACTGGTTCTCGCCTCGGGCCGCGTAATAGAATACGAGGACAAATGTACAAAGCTGTTCGAGGGGGGGAGGGGGGCACGGTCGATTGCGCACGTGGTTTTCGCGATCATTCGGAAATTTTCGCGGGAGACAAAACCGAGGGGAGCCACGCAGTTTTCAAGGCGATTCCGACAGATTAAATTACACAATCAATTGCGTAATGACTGAAGAGTTCAGTGTAGGGCTGACTTAAAATTTAATAAAACGGAATTAATAATCGACACAACTGGCAAATTTTAATTAAAGAAATTTACGCCTCAGCGGTCGAATTGGTGAGACGCCCGTCTAGAGTGTAGGGAGGTCCAGGTTCAGCTGAGGTTTGAATCTGGACCTCTCTCTCTCTCTCTCTCTCTCTCTCTCACTTAAGCGGGCGTCTCAGCAATTATGTAAGTTAATCAACTTAGGCCCCGTTTCACCACGTTTCGCTTAACTTTAAACTTAGCTAAATTCGTTCTTTCTTTCTTTCCAGCTGTTACTCTAGAAAGAGACAAACATGAATTAAACTAACAATAAGATTAAAGTTAAGCGACGTTTGGTGAAGCCCGGTCCTTGATGTTTTTTCTTAAGATTGACAACTTAACTTTCGTGATAAGGCGATGTACAAAGTGTAACCGGAATAAACTGTGGACGTTAAACTTGATGAGCGAGGCATTACTGGAAAACCGGAAATGATTATCCGTGCGGTGTTCAATAACGGTAATACATATTTCATATTTACGAGGCACAAATCCGTTATAAGTAAACTATGAAAATATCTTTACTTCGAATGATTAGCTCGTTTACTTTACGACTCTGAGTGCTGAGATCGTTTCTTGCCGAAAAAATAATTCAAAAAATAACTGATTTGACATTTCTTTATGCTTTTTTTTTTGTCGACAAACTGCACCCGGGAATTAAAATCTTAAAATTCTTGAAATTTTCCACCAATAACTCAACAACAGTTGGACTAATAATTAATTAATCAAGATTTTCAGTCCTTCATTTGATACTCAAATGAGATGGATAAGTTTTTCGGACTGATATCTTTAGTAAACAAGTTGAATTATGTAACAGCATTCCTCCGGCCACTCGAGATATCATAACGATTTCTGGTTTCGAGAAAGCGAGATGCGAACGCGAGACAATCGTTGCACGAGTTACACGAGTGAGCGAGCGACGTGCAGCCTGGCAGAACCGAAACGTCAGTACATTGGCATTTTTCTAGTCATCTAGTTTGTACCAAGAGAGAAGGGAGGGATGAAGGAGAGGATGCTCGAACGAGACGTGAAGGAGAGACAAAAGAGTGCGGTAGGCCGCGAGACAAGAGGGCGGCGGCGGCGGCAGCGGCGACGGAGGGCGCGGTGGCAAGAGACGAGATGAGAGAAGGAAGAGTAGAAGAGGCAGAGGACAGGGATGTAAATCATAATATGTAAATCCGTGTGATTTCGTTTGACTCCGGCTGGCTGGCTGGCTGGCTGGCTCGGATGGCAGGGACCGGCGCTTCGAACTGATGGCCACTTGGCGAGAAACTCGAAAAGGCATTCCGGGACTCGCGTCTCTTTCGGTCCCTCGTCTCTCTCTTCCTGCCTCCTTCCTTCCTTCTTCTTCTTCGTGAGTGTCTTCTCTTAGTCTTGCCCTACCCTTCCTTTCCCTATCCTGCCTCGGGTAGATCTTCGTCTTCCTCTTTGACTTCCCGCGATCTTTCTCCCCCTAGTCCTCCTCTTCGTCTTCTCTTTTCCCGTTCTTCGCCTTCGCGAGTCTTCTCTTCGTCTCTCTTCCCTCTCTTTCTACCCCTACCCCCCTCTTCCCATTCTCGCATATCTTCCTTCTCTTCGCATTCACGATTTAACAATCTACGTCGTCCGTTGAGAGTGGAAACTAGGAACGCTCGTAAATAATTTCGTGGATCCGAAGGTCGCGACGTGTGCGCCCCATGTCCAATGAAAATTAGAATGTATTCTCTTCGGGGGACGCGCTGGACGTGACCAAGCTGTGTGACAAGTTTGAGAAACGTACTGTGGATGCGCCAAGCGAACGGTAAATCAGAGAAACGATAAGCTTCGCAGACGGAATCGCGTTAACTTCAATTGACGCCAGAGCGTGTTCTCTCATTGGGATAAGAGAATCCCATTCTGAATGATCGTTGACATAGACATATTTATATTTTCGTGCAAAAAGACGGCAACCATACGATGAAACCTTTAACGGATATAATTAACCATTTGAATGCTCTACGGATGATTTTGTTTCATTTAAAGTCTCTCTCCTTTAATTTCGCTTATATGTGAGATATTAGACAGTCCACAAAACTAGACTCTAGGTATCTAATACACGGAGAGAATTTCTTCTTAAAATTTACCCTGAAAATCGTGTGATCGTGGGACAACATGGCATTTTGAACCACTGCATGAGAGTTTTTTCAAATTGTATAATACCATACGTTTTACTAGTAAAATGTACACTAAGTATAATTACTAGTAGAATGTGTGGCAAAATTTTGAAAAACTGTCATAAAATTCTTTGAAATGCCCACGTTGTCCCACGATTACACGCCCACAGAAAAAATTTCCGGTTCCAATGCTGTTACACTTCAATGTATCGTAAAATAGGATCGATATTAGCCAAAGTCGGAAAAAAAGAATATATAAACTTACATTTACATAAGGTACTCTTGTCTCAATACAGTAAGTCAATATTTTTTTAATTCGATAGAAGGGAATAAGAGTTGTTGATTTTATTTTGATATTGTCTTATTTTTATACTAAATGAGGTTGTGAGAAATATAAATGCGTCAAGAATACTTTTGTCTCGGTAACAGAAATCCTTTCTGAGGGTGCATGATTATCAGGATAAATTAAAAAAAAAATCTCTCCGTGTATACCTACGGGTCAGCCCGCGAAAGGCTTTTTCCTTCGTGGCGTAACCACATACCTCGAGGATAGTAAAATTAATTGACGCTTATCGCATATCGCAATGTAAATGACCGAGTTACAGCTAGTGATCCAGTTTCAGGTTCCGGTCGCAGATCAGATACGCGAACTCGGCTTTACAGAGCGCTCGAGATTATTTATAAACAAATAGTAATTATAGTTCTAAAAGAGTAGAGATAAAAGCAGAGGCCGACGTTTCGTCAAACATTCCGAAAAGATACGAAATATCCATGCACCGATGTTATGGAAAATTATTAGGTGAAAAATTGACATCACACACAATGGAAGCATCTCGCGTCAAGTGTCCCGAGTATTTCGAAAAGTATTCTGCTTATTTTAATGGAAACTACAGTATCGTTAATTCAGTTTTCTATGCATTTTGAACAACGTGTGTCGCAACAGCTCGTTTCTACTTCATTAAACGTTATCGTGACATAATTAAAGAACAAACCCTCGAGTGCAACATTTAATTGAACAAAGTCGTTTATTTATAAGAAAATAAAATGTTTATTCGAGAAAATAGAATCGAGCTGCGAGCTATATCACGTACTCTGTACAGCAATGGTAACATATTATCAATAAAATAATTGCTGGCGGAAAATAACAGTAGGCTTCCTGTAACCGGTCATTTCCTACCAATCCGCCGCGAAGAAAATCGTAGCTAAATTTCAGTTTCCGTTTAACGATGAATTATCGCTTCGGAGGATCGAAGAATAGGAGGAGGAGGACGGCGAGAGGGGACAGGCCGCGCGCTTTCTAATCGGCGACGTATATCGCGGTTCGCGCGATTAAAATCGGAAATAGATCCACACGCCGCCGTTCTCTCCCCCCCCCCCTCTCTCTCTCTCTCTCTCTTCGGGGTCTCGCCTCTCCCCCTCGCGTCTTTACTGGCGCGCGTTAAAAATTCTCACGGGAGGAAGAGCCCGGGGACTAGAGTGGACCATAAATAATTCCGAGGATCCGTTTACCTGAGGGGGTAACGATGGATCCTCGGTGTGTACGCGCGTGTATGCGGGCATTCGACAATGGCCCCCGGGTGTTGCCTTATCGATAGCCGATGCGTCCGTACGTAATTAAGTTACAAAGTGGCCGTTGTCAAGCGTCTATTTTCTGCGCCGCAGTTGTACCTGGCGGTACGGTACCTCGAGATGCCTCTCGCCGTTCCGATCCCGCTTGATTGAGACACCGTCGTGAACGATTAAACGTACCACTCGCCGTTTCGAGAGCGAGAAAACGTCCGGGCAGCATCCACCACGCCGCACTTATGATGCATTATAAGAGAATTTCCGTTACAAAATGAATTCCAGGCTTCCAGCTTTAGTTGAGATTCAAGCGTGTACATTTTCAAGAGCCACGCCTGTCGCCGTTTTAACGATACGGACAGCCCGTAAACGTTCCCTCGGCTCGCGAGAGGGAAGTCCGTTTCAGAACCGCTACCCGCCGCCTGCCGACCGCGCGAATTGCGCGGACTCGCGTGCGACTCGTAGCCAACGGCACCTCGCATAGTCAAAGGCAATATAAAAGGTATAGAGAGTGTGGAATTCAGCCGCCTCTCAGCTTGAGACCCGGGCTCCGGGCTTGACTCGCTTCTTCGAGTCGACTCGAGAGCCACGGGACTCTCCGCGGAGTCTCCTCTCCTCCGGTTGATGATGGAACGAAGCATTCTGGTTCCCGTCATGCTAGCCGTAGGCCTCGTGCGCGCGCCGAGCCTGGCCTGGCCTGGCCTGCTTGAAAGTCGGCTCGCAGCAAGTTACACGCCGGCCTACGTCCCGTCCAGGCTCTCCTCGCTCTTAAATCGATCGGGCCACGTATCGGGGCCCGTTCACCAAAAACGACGACGCGTTTTCAAAGACCGTACGATTTAGCCGGAAGATCCCGCCGCCGAGCGGCAGCGCTCCCTAAAATTCCCCCTTTCGCAGAACGTTTCGAGAGGCGGTTTCTCATCGAAACTCGGCTAAAGTTAACCGCAAGAACGAAAATATCAAAACGCTTGTGTCACTCGAGTCGCTTGGGAAGCTCGCACTATCGTTACGCTTGGATCTTTTGCTCTCGATTATTGTGGCAGAGAATCCCCGAGTCGAGTGTTTGATTTTGGAATGTGGTCTCAAGTGTTCTGTACAGTCTTCATTTGGACCTCGAAGTCGGTTTAAAACTCCAATTTGCGGCCCAGATGAGTAAAACAATTGTCTTTAACCTCATTCCAACCCTCAAAGAGAATGTAATAAAATATTTCACCCTCCTTGAAACCTCTTAGACCGAAGAGGATCTACCGAAACTCTGTCGATCACACTCGCATTGGCCTCTTTACTGCTAAAGGGGAAACAGCGACTCTTTTCAGGCGTACCTAAAATTTGAGAAGAATTACACGAGGCTAAACTGAGGCCAAAATATTCGACTCGGGTTCGAGACGGACAATAATCTTAACTATTTTCTTACCTTGGAGAATATGAGGAAAATAATTTCAAAATAAATTGTTTTTCTCTCTGAAGAAAGAACAAAAAGATTACGTTGCTGTTACCGAAATACCAGTTGGTGAAATTTGCAGATGCCGTGGACAAATTTTTGTCTTTGATACAAAAATGTGAATTTCGAATGACGTAAATGCTTCCTCGCGCACCTAACTGGATGCTACCGCGTGGGAATTTTCCATAATCGTAGCGACCGCGTACCGCGATATACCCATTGATTTTACGGACTTTCGAAAGTGAACGTTAGAAAGCGCGTTCGGTTTTATTAATTATCTTTTTGAAATTCCTGCCGTTTACGACGCAACGGATTCCCCCGGCGAATTACGCGCGTAACTCGCGTCATTAGCCTCGTCGGCGACACATATCGAGCGGGCGCCCATCTGCGATTAAGATCGCGCTTCAAGTTACTTTATTTAATCGTAACGCAAATCACATTTGAATTATAGACTGAAAGCGAGACCACCGACGAGATACCGTTGCTCATTTGCAAATCGTAATCGGGTCTTCATTCGCGAAAAGCGAGAGAATCTTTTCAGCGATCTATCGATCGATAACGGCGGGCACCGTGATTTTTAGCGCAGCCGCCGTAGCGGTTTTCAGTCGGAAACTTCGAAAGTCGGCTCGCGTAGAACCAGACTGGTCCACTCTCTCCCTTCTGAGGAAGAGGACAGAGACAGAGAGAGAGAGAGAGAGAGAGAGAGAGAGAGAGAGAGAGAGAGAGAGAGAGAGAGAGAGAGAGAGAGAGAGAGAGAGAGAGAGAGAGAGAGAGAGA